>NW_016690356.1:127430-130078 GCF_001604755.1 Lepidothrix coronata | reverse complement strand
TGGCACTCAGTGCTCTGGGCTGGGGGACAAGGTGGGCACCGGGCACAGGGGGGATCCATGGGCTGGGAGGGCTTTTCCAACCTCAGGGATTCCCTGATTCTGTGATCCATCCCAAAGGCTGTATCCTAAGGGAAGTATCCTAAGGGAATAAAAGCTGGGGTAGGAAGAGGAAGATCAGGATCCATCACTTGCCCTGCGCTGCCAAATGCCAGGCTTGGGGTGATCCAGCTGTTATCCGGTGACAAACCTGCCTCTGCAGATCCTGTGTTCCACCTGATGCCTCCTCCTGATCCGGTTCAAACTGGCATTTCTTGTCAGCTGGAGGCTTGTCCAGGGGGGTTCTGGGAGGGGGAAAATCCAGCCATGGGTCACGGAGAGCTGTGTCCCACCAGGAGAACCTTTCATACACAGGCACCAGGGAGGGGAGGAGCTGGGAGCGGTGGGGGGCACTGGGAGCACTCCAGGAGCCTGGTTAAACTGGGAAATCAGGATGAGGATGTCAGTGTGGGGGTTCCCCACCGTGGGGATGAGTTGGAGGGGAGCCCTGCACTGGGTGGGCTCCTGGTGACACCCCATGTCTGGTGGTCCTGCACTTTTGGGGTCTCTCTGTTCACTCCCAGGAAGTTCAATAAGGTTCAGGAAAATAACTTTTCCCCCAGGCCCAGGACTGGACAGGGATCACTGTCACAGGCCACAGGGTTATCCCTGTGCTGGGAATCCCTCCTGGATTTACCCATTGCTGTCAAACCTGGATCCATCTGTACCTGATCCATCTGTACCTGATCCATCTCTCTGTTCCCACTTGGATAACGGCCCCTGTCCTCCCCAGATGCTCTCCAAGGCATTCATGATTTGTCCTCACTGCACAATCAGCAGCAGGGCTTGCCCTGGAATTCCTGAAATGCTGTGAAGGCTTTTTTTGGGAAGGAGCTTTTAAGGGCAGGAGAAACCAGGAAGGGGAACAGGGAAATTCTCCAGACTCCAGAAGTGTTTCAGCTCCTTGTTTCCCACGTGTTGGGCCTCTCTGTGCACACTGAGCTGTGCAGAGCTCCAGGGGGGGTTGCAGCACAGTGTCCTGTTTGCAGGATCCATTTCCTTGTGGAAAGTGGTGTTTCAGGAACAATTTTATCGAGGAGGTTTCTTAGGATGGGTTGAGAGAGGAAACCTCTGTGTCCCACCCCTCCTGCTCTCCCTGTGTGCTGGAATTATTGCTGGGACTGTTCCTCTGGGGCCTTTTTAATGAGCCTTTTCCCAAAGCACCGTTTCCATGGCGGGCTGGGCTGAATTTTGGGTGAGCTCCAGCTGTGCCTGTCCTGCCAAGAGGGCAGTGTTAGTGCTGTGCCCATCCCGACACATCCATTTCCAGGTCACGGTGACCGTGGCCGTGGGGAAACCTGCCCAAAATAGCCCGTCCCTGGCACTTCCCCTGGTTTTTGGCAAACACAAGGGATGATGTAACCGGGACAGGCCGCAGAGGTGACGCTGCTGCAGAGCCCTGGCCGTGATTCCCAGCTGGGCAGGGATGCAGGATGTGTTATTCCCATCCCCGGGCTGCCTGCCCTGCAGAGCTGAGGTGACACCACATGGAGTTTTCCCTGTGTCCTCCTGGGTTGGTGCTGCAGGAGCCTCTCCGGAGTGTGGAGCTCTCCCTGAGCAGGAGGTTTGGTAACAGTTGTTTCATAACCCACTGCTTTCATAACCAGCTCCTCCAACACCCAACAACCAGGCTCGTGTGGCTTGTCCTCAGCTCGTGTGGCTTGTCCTCGGCTTGTGTGACTTGTCCTCGGCTTGTGCCGTGTCTGAAATCCTCTGATGCTCTTGGAATTGTCCCTTGGAGCCACAGCAGCCTCGGAGCCGTGCCTGTCTCACAGCTCCCCTCCCTCTGCGCCCCAAGAGCAGGGTCTCCCTCCTCGAAACAGGCAGGAAATCCTCCTGCAGGTTTTTCACTGCAATAATTGGGAACTAATTTTTGTGGGCCCCCCTTCCCGGATGGACGGGACAACCCTTGGGGTGGGGGGGAAGAGAGGGAGGAGTGGCTGAAGGGGCGGCAGGATCAGCCTTTGGCAGGCTGGGAGGGCTGAGGGGGTTCACCTGGAGAGGAGAGGGCTCCAGGGAGACCTGAGAGCCCCTTGCAGGGCCTAAAGGGGCTCCAGGAGAGCAGGAGAGGGACTTTGGATAAGGGATGGAGGGACAGGACACAGGGAATGGCTTCCCACTGCCAGAGGAGAGGGACCTGGGACAAGGACATTGTGGCATGAGGGTGTGGGGTGAGGCTGCCATGGAGGCACCCCAGGGATTCGGCAGCTCAGAGCCCCCAGGAGGGTGTTGGGGTGTCCTGGGGCTTCCAAACCCATTCCAGCACCCGCCCCATCCCACAGGTGCGGATCTGGGAGATTCCCGAGGGGGGGCTGAAGAGGAACATGACGGAGGCCGTGCTGGAGCTCTACGGGCACAGCCGGCGCGTGGGGCTGGTCGAGTGGCACCCGACCACCAACAACATCCTCTTCAGCGCCGGCTACGACTACAAGGTGAGTCCTGCCCGGGAACGCTCCGGATCTGCTGGGAATGCCCTTGGGAAGGCCTGGAGAAGAGGAGGCTCAGGGGAGACCTCCTCACTCTCTACAACTCCCTGACAGGAGGGGGGAGCC
>NW_016690356.1:121843-127379 GCF_001604755.1 Lepidothrix coronata | reverse complement strand
TGATTCTGTGATTCTGTGATTCTTTCCCTGCTCGTGGCACGGGTGGGGGTCACCAGGGTGTGATCACGGAACGATTTGAGTCGGGAGGGACCCGGAAGGATCCCCCTTCCGCCGGGGCCGGGTCACTCCAAGGCGCCTTCCCACAGGTCCTGATCTGGAACCTGGACATTGGGGAGCCGGTGAAGATGATCGACTGCCACACGGACGTGATCCTGTGCATGTCCTTCAACACGGACGGCAGCCTCCTGGCCACCACCTGCAAGGACAAGAAGCTGCGCGTGGTGGAGCCGCGCTCCGGGCGGGTCCTGCAGGTGCCACGGGACCAGGGCTTGGGAATAAGATCTTGGGGAGGAATCCTGTTGAATTGTCCCAAAACATCCACGAGGTGCTGCACGTGCTCGTGGTGAGGCAGGGGCACAGGGCAGGGGCTGCAGGCCATTCTCTGCCTGGGGAGGGTTCTTTCATCAGGTGGAGGTGATGGGGAGGGCTCGGCCTCATCCCAAACCTCATCCCCCCGCCAGGTTGGAGGGTTTTATTCCTCTGTTAATTAAGGATTTGTGGAAAATAGTGGAAATTAAAGAGGGAGGTGCAGAGGTCACAGTTTGGAGGCAGGTGGTGGGTTCTCAGTAAAGGTGGTCTCTGATATTCATGGAAATGGGTGGTTTTGGCTTGCACAGGGGACAGGTCCGGAGTCACAGCGTCCCCACACTGCTGGGGACAGAGCTGGCATGTCACAGGGATGAGGTGGGAGAGGAGAGGGGGCAAGGAAGGGGCTTTCCTGGGGTGTCAGTGGTGCTGACAGAGCTCCCCCTGCCCCGCAGGAGGCCAGCTGCAAGAACCACCGTGTCAACAGGGTGGTGTTCCTGGGCAGCACCAAGAGGCTGCTCACCACGGGCGTGTCCCGCTGGAACACGCGGCAGATCGCCCTGTGGGACCAGGTGGGTGCTGGGACCCCTCCATCCCTGCTGGGACCCCCTCCATCCCTGCTGGGACCCCCTCCATCCCTGCTGGGACCTCCATTCCATCTCTGCTGGGACCCCCATTCCAGCCCTGCTGGGACTCCTGTTCCATCCCTCCTGGGATCCCCATTCCAGCCCTGCTGGGACTCCCATTCCATCCCTGCTGGACCCTGCTCAGCACCAGCACTGGGCCGTCCCAGTGGCTCAGGCCCTGTCCCTGTTTTTCAGGAAGACCTGTCCATGCCCCTGATCGAGGAGGAGATCGATGGGCTCTCGGGGCTCCTCTTCCCGTTCTACGACGCCGACACCCACATGCTGTACCTGGCTGGGAAGGTATGGGGTGTGTGGAGCATCTCCCTGGGCATTCCCAGCCCATGTCCCCCTGGCACTGCCCGGGGATGTGGTGCTGGGGGTTGTCATCAGAGAATGGGTTGGGTTGGAAGGGACCTTAAACATCGTCCAGGTCCTGGATGGGCAGGGACACCTCCCACTATCCCAGGTTGTTCTAACCTGGTCTTGGACACTTCCAGGGATGGGGCAGCCACAGCTTCTCCAGGCACCCTGTGCCAGGGCCTCCCCACCCTCACAGGGAGGAATTTCTTCCCAAAATCCCACCTATCGCTGCCCTCTAACTGGTCTTTATGATGGTCCTTATTCCCCCTCACATTTCCCAGAGGAATAACCTGTCCCTGTTCCCGTTGCTGCTCCAGGGCGACGGCAACATCCGCTACTACGAGATCGGCTCCGAGAAGCCCTACCTGAGTTACCTCATGGAATTCCGCTCCCCCGCCCCGCAGAAAGGACTGGGTAAGGATCCCGGGCTGCTGCTGCTCTGCTGGGAGCAGGGAAGAGCTGGATCATGGAAGGTGCTTCATGAAATGTCACAGGCAAATGGGTTTGGCTCGGGTTTGGTTTGGGTTCGGGATGGGTCTGGGATGGGTCTGGGATGGGTCAGGGATGGATCTGGGATGGGTCTGGGATGGGTCTGGGATGGGTTTGGCGGGTGCTGTTCCAGCTCCAGAGCATCGGCTGCAGCTCTTGCAGGGTGACATTCCCATCCCTGTGCTGCCCTTCCCAGGGTGATTCAGCCCTGCTGGGGTTGGTGCACGTCCAGGGACACCCTTCCCGCTGTCACACGTGGCTTCAGCAGGGGACATCAGTGATTGTCCCAAATAAAGGCTGCTCATCCCTTTCCCAGCATCCCTGCAAACTTGGTGTGGCCCAGCTTGTGCTCCAGGTTCCTGGGGCGATGCCAAGGGTTGATCCAGGGCAAGGGTTGCTCCTGGGTGTGCTGGTGGGGCTGTTCTGGGTGTCTGTGCCGGGCTGACAGACGGTGCTGCTCCGCAGGGGTGATGCCGAAGCACGGCCTGGACGTGTCGGCCTGTGAGGTCTTTCGGTTCTACAAACTCATCACCCTCAAGGGGCTCATCGAGCCCATCTCCATGATCGTGCCCAGGAGGGTGAGTCCACGGGGGGGTCTGGGAAGGGCCCAGAGGGATGGACATGCCCCACTTTGCCCAGTCCTGTGGTTGGGTCTCTTCGCACCAGGCTCAGACCTCTCCATTGCTGCACATCCCAGGGATTCCCAGGGGGGGTTTGCCTCAGGTTTAATGGGAATGTTTTTTTGGAAATGCATCTCCACGTTTCTCCTGGTGTATGTGTTGTACAAAATCAGCTTGGTCTGCAGTGCTGGGGAACAAGGGGCTTGTCTCACCTGAGGTTTGGGGGTGTTTTGGGAAAACAGATCTCGGATCAGGGTTTGGTGTCGGGAAGCAAACCCGGGGCTGTGTGGAGGGCCTGTCCCAGGTTCTGAGGCAGCTCAGCAGCTGCTCATTCTCCTCCCTCCCCTCCCAGTGCCAGCCAGCACTTCCCAAATCTGCTCCCTGTGCCCCAAGTCTCCCACCCGGGAGGTCACCCCCCAGTTCCTCCCCTCCCCACGGGTCTCTCCATTGCCCATGGGGTGGGTTCATGGCAGTGGCAGCTCTTTCCCTGTGTTTCCAGTCCGAGACGTACCAGGAGGACATTTACCCCATGACACCGGGCACGGAGCCTGCCCTGACCCCGGATGAGTGGCTGAGTGGGATGAACAGAGGTAACACTACTGGTGGCACTGGTGGCACTGGTGGCACGGCAGGTGGGTGCTGGCCGGGCAGCCCTCCCTGAGCCCGTCCCCCCTCTGCCCCCTCAGATCCCATCCTGATGTCGCTGAAGGAGGGCTACAAGAGGACATCCAAAATTGTGTTCAAGGCCCCGGCGAGGGAGAAGAAGAGCGTGGTGGTCAATGGCATCGACCTGCTGGAGAACGTCCCACCCCGCACCGAGAACGAGGTGGGACAGCCCAGTCGGGTGGGACACGGGGAGGGGGGACAGGCTGGATGGGGGGGGACATCATTGGGATGAACCTGGAAAGCCACCCCTCTGCAGGTCTCTGTGTTCCCAGACTGAGGCACTGGGTGTTCCCCTGCCCCTTGGAGCATCCACCTCAACCCTGGAGCACCCAAAGGAGCGGAGTGAAGCTCCTCAGTTGGTTTTGGGTTTAATTAAAAGCCTTGTCTGGAAACAACATATGGATGGGGATACATCACCACTTGGTCCTGGAAGGAATTTGGTTTAGAGTCATGGAAATCCTGGAAAAGCTTAGGTTGAAAGGGACCTTAAAGCCCATCCAGTCCCACCCCCTGCCCTGGGCAGGGACACCTTCCACTAGCCCAGGTTGTTCCAAGCCCCATCCAACCTGGCCTTGGACACTTCCAGGGATCCAGGGGCAGCCACAGCTTCTCTGGGCAACCTGTGCCAGGGCCTCCCCACCCTCATGATAAAAAATTTCTTCCCAGTATCCCATCTAAACCTCCCATCCTTCAGTTTAAATCCATCCCATTTTCCCATCACCACAGATCCTGCTAAAAAGCTTGTCCCCAAAATCAGCCGAATCGGGGCCCAGTCCCAGCACAGCCCCGGGGCTGGGAGGAGGGCAGAGTGGATGCTGTGGTCCCTCCAGCTCCATCCCTCCCTCTCCCTCCTTCCCCTGCAGCTCCTCCGGGTGTTCTTCCGGCAGCAGGACGAGATCCGGCGGCTGAAGGACGAGCTGTCTCAGAAGGACATTCGGATCCGGCAGCTCCAGCTGGAACTAAAGAACTTACGGAACAGCCCGAAGAACAATTAACTCCCAGGGACGTTTTCTAAATAAACTCTCGTTGTTTCTACTCGCTCTTTAATTTTATTGTCCCCACTGACCCAGCCGGGAGCCAGGACCCCGCCGAGATCCCGCGCCGATGGATCCGCGTGTGCCCGGCCCTGATCCCGCTCTAACCGCTGCCTCCGAGGGGCCGGGGGCTCCCCGTGAGTAGGAGCCCTGTGCCCCCCCCTCGGGACGATCCGGATTCCCGGGAAAGCTGACGCTTCCTTGCTATTAATTTCTTTTTCCTATGCAAAAAAAATGTGACGGCGGGGGCAGAACTGGAAGGGGTGGGAAGGGCTGGATCATCAAAGCTGGGGGTGTGGGGGGAGACTGGGAGCATTCCCATGGTGGGAAACTGGGAGCCTTGCCATGGTGGGAGCCCAGGATCCATCCCACGGTGGGAGCCTGTGATTCTTCCCATGGCAGAAGCCCGAGATCTGTCTGATGGTGGGAGCCCGGGATCCATCCCACATCCCACAGTGGGAGCCCAGGGCCCTTTCCCATGGTGGGAGCTCAGGACTCTTCCCATGGCGAGAGCCTGTGATCCTTCCCATGGTGGGAATCCAGGATCCATCCCACAGTGGGAGCCAGGGACTCTTTCCCATGGTGGGAGCACAGGGTCCTTCCAACTGTGGGATCCCGGGACTCTTCCCACAGTGGGATCCCGGGATCCCTCCCATGGTGCCAGTGGCCATGGCATGGCCGGGCAGGCTCTGGCACAGCCAGGACTTGGCAGGAGCAGCCTGTGAGTGTCCCAGGGCTGCAGCCCGGGAAGGGAGCAGCTCCACATGCCCCAATATCCTTCAAAATAACAAAAAGCCAGGCTGGGGTTCCTACCTGGGGAGGGACTTTTGCTCCTTCCCCCTCTGCCAAGAGGGATTTTCCCTCCTCCTGTCTGCTGGGACACTGCCAGGGCCACGGGGAGGGGGAAGGATGTCCCTGGGATGATCCTGGGAAGGATGTCATGGTGCTGCCCCAGGGATGGACCCAAGGGATGGATCCTGTGGGATGGATCCCAAGGATGGACCCTGTGGGATGGACCCAAGGGATGGATCCTGTGGAATGGACCCTGTGGGATGGACCCAAGGGATGGATCCTGTGGAATGGATCCTGTGGGATGGATCCCAAGGGATGGACCCTGTGGGATGGATCCCAAGGCTGGACGCTGTGGGATGGATCCCAAGGGGTGGTCCCTGTGGGATGGACCCCGTGGGTGTCAGTGGGTTCAGCACGTTGTACAATCCCAGGTTGGATGGATTTGACCTGTAGCACAGGGAAGGACACCAAACACTGCTGGATTTCCTTATACATCCCTATTTTCCCTGGCTCCAAGCTGCTGAGCTGCCTGGCACCCCCGGGCAGGGCTGTCCCCGTGGCCCCGGCGTGTCCCGCTGACCCC
>NW_016690356.1:100130-121443 GCF_001604755.1 Lepidothrix coronata | reverse complement strand
ACAGCTCCTCTGGGCAACCTGTGCCAGGGCCTCCCCACCCTCACAGGGAACAATTCCTTCCCAATATCCCAGCTAACCCTCCTCTTCCAGCTTCAAACCATTCCCCCCATCCTATTACTACAGATCCTGCTAAAATTCCATCCATTACAAACCTCTGGTGTGGTGACTGAGCTCAGATTTCCAGGGAAAAATGCCTCTATCCCTGTGTGTGAGCCAGAGGGTGCTGTGAGGGCAATTGGGATGGAAGTGGAGCTTTTAAGGTTTATTTCCCATTTTTCCTGCTGTCGAGGGCTGTGTTACCATTGGGTGCCAGGACTGGAGTTCCTGGGTTTATCCTGCCCCAGAACTGGAAGGAAACCCCACTCTTTGGCTCTTGGCTGTTCCGTGTGAGGTCGTTCACGTCCCGCAGCCTCCGAGGGGACCCACTGCTTTAAATCATCCCTTGGAAGGGAAGAGCCAGTGTTTTTCCTTGGATTCCTGCAGAATGAGCCCAATTACAGCTGCGGGTGGGGGATGATTAACGAGCTAATTAACATATCTGCAAACTTCAGCACAAACCCAGCCGGGGCCTCCTCAGGAGGCTGGTGCAGGATGTGACCCCGTGGGGTGGCTCTGGGTGGGCTCTGGGCTGTGGATCCCTTTGCAAAGGGGGCTCAGGGGGCTCCCAAAATGTTTGGGATGCGCCAAAAATCTCCAGCCGGAGCCGTGGCTGCGCAATTCCCGGGAAAAACCCTCAGCTGGGATCAGGATCGGGATCGTGCTGCTCCTCCTGCACCTCCCCCTGTGGGGTCAGCTCCAGCTTTTCCCTCGGCACCAGCTGGGCTGATTAAAGCAGGAATTCCCGGTTTAGGGACAACACTGAGCTGTGTCACTCACTGCAGGGAAGGGGTGGAGAGCTGGGGGGGCTCACCTGGAGAAGAGAAGGATCCAGGGAGAGCTGAGAGCCCCTTCCAGGGCCTAAAGGGGCTCCAGGAGAGCTGGAGAGGGACTGGGGACAAGGGATGGAGGGACAGGACACAGGGAATGGCTTCCCACTGCCAGAGGGCAGGGATAGATGGGATACATGTGGATTTTTTAGCTGTTTCTGGGTACTTTGCAGGGTTTTCCAGGGTCTAAATCAGACCCAGGAATCCATAACCTCCCAGCTTTTCTCCTGTATCCCATTCTGACCTCTCCCTGCTCCCGCAGTGTCCCCTGATCCTGTGCATTCCCAGACCCCTCCAGGATTTTATCCAGCCCCCTAATCCCCAAACCCCCCATTTACTGCAGCATTTCCCAAGCTGGCCCCATCCTAGGCTGAGCTCTCCCCCTTCCCATCCCGCTGCTCCCTCACCCCTCTGCCATCCCCAGGGATAACAGGATTTAAGGAAAAAGGCTCAGAGCCCTCAGCTGTCCCTTCCCTTCCCAACAGGGCCGTGGGGTGATGCCTTTCCCACTGTTTTTCCCTTCCCTGGTAATGCCATCCCTCCCTGCTCATCCTTATCATCCTGACCTACTTTCTGCTTCCTGGAGGTTTGGCTTTGTCTGAGGCTCCTCAGCTGCAGGATTATTGTTAATTCCCCGTTTTCCGACGTCCTCAGAGGCCCCGTTGAAACGACCAACTAAAAAATGAAAACTCAAATTAAAATCAAAATACCCCCGAATTTACCGATGGTGAAGGTCCAAGGTCTGGCTTTGGAAATCAGGAATTAAGCAAATGCTGTGGAGTTGAATTAACTGGGAGTTTCCCGGGAATTTTATGAGGATGCAGCTGGTCCCCCCTTTTCCTGATATCCCTAAAATCAAGGGGTGCTTTGTCCTGACAGGAATTGGCCCCTGTGGGGTTCAGGTCATTGACTCTCCATTGTGGGAGCACAATTCCTTCACAGCAAGGAATTACTGGGAATTTTTATAAATTTGGTGTATTTTTAGGAATTTTGCACGGCTGCCTTTTGACCCGAAGTGAGATCCCCAAAATCCAACCCTCCTATCCCCAGAAAGGGCCTTTTCCACTCCCAGAATCCAACTTTTCCATTCCTTCCCAGAGGCTTTTCAACATTCAAAGGGGAATTTGGTGCTCGAGCGGAGCTGAAGCTCCCCCAGGATTTGTGCTGTGGATGGATCCTTCTCTGGGAATCCTGGAGCTACCAGAGAGCTGGAGAGGGATAGGGAAAAGGACCTGGAGTGCCAGGAAAAGTGGGAACAGCTTCCCACAGTCACAGGGATAGCTGGGATCTGTCACTTCCCACCTCCAACAAAAAGGCTCTTTTTTTTTTCCCAAAAAGATCAAACTAAGAAGAAACAGGGGATTTTCCAGAGCTTCTCCAGCTCCTGCAGGGCACAGAAATGGGATTGGGAGCATCCAGAACGTGCTGCTTGTTCCATAATTCACCTTTCAGACCCAACTGGCTCCAGAGACAGGAAAACACGGAGACTCCTGGCACAGGGAGCCCTTCCCTGGACACTCCCAGAGCAGCTTCCCCTGGGGCTGAAGGAACCAGGAATTCTTTCTTCCAGGCCTGGATAAACAGGGAGAGGATTAAACAGCACAAAGGATCACACCACCAGGAACCCACATTCCAGAGGGAAAATGGCATTTCAGGAGCTGCATTAAAGCCACGACTTCTCCCTCGGGTTCATCCAACCCCAGGTTTTTTATGGAGCAAAAGGTCTCATCCAGCTCCTGAAAATCTCCGGGAATTTCCCAGCCTGGCTCTCGGAAAGGGCTGCAATTCCTTCTTCCCAGTGGCCCGTCGGACTCAAATAAGCCACAGAAAAAATTGTATAAAAAGATTTATTGAAATTCATCAATGACAAACAGACATAAAACTCAAAGTTTGGCTCTTCTGGGAAAAAAAAAACAAAAACAAAAACAAAAAAACCAAACGAAACAAACCAAAAACCAAAAAAAAAAAAACCAAAAACCAAAACCTGTTGCAAATGTATTTATACAGATGAAATATTGACTAGGAAATACAAGTCACTTCTAAAGCTATTTTTAAAGAGGGATATGAAAGTAAAACTGTACATTCACTAGGCATTTTCAGTCATTTTACTGACTTCCACTAGGTAAGAAAATACAATTTTAATTAGTATCTCGTGCTTGAGTGTATGAAAAGAAACCTCCTACCCTACATGCTGAACTGCCTCCTGGATTTAGGGGTGTAAAAAGTCTTTTTTCCAAGTATAGAGCACAAGTGGAAGTAGTTTCTCATCACTTAAAATCGACTCTATTGGTGTTATATATTACAGACCAAAATAGTACACACCTTATTTAAAAGGGTTGGAACATTTTTTTTATTACAATTGTCAAATTCATCTCACTAGTAACTCAGGAATTAGGAACACTTTTTATATATATTTATATATATATTTAAATGCCTGCCATTTTCAGTGTCTTGGCTGCACCTCAGCCAAAAAAAACCCAACAAAAAACCCAAAACAAAACAAAAACAAAACTCCCCTTCCCTCCCCTCCAAAAAAAATTAAAAACGAATGGAAAAAGGAAAAAAAAAACACACAACACACAGGGCAGGGATTGCAAATTCACCCCCCAAAGCAGATCCAAAGGAACACCCCAAAAAGAAAAAACAAGCCCAAGGAAAACATTTGGTCACTATTTACAAAGAGCAAAAAACCAAAAAAAACCCCAAAAAGCCAAGGGAGCTCCAAAAAGCAGGGCAAAGTGGCTGAAAATGGCAGTCATTCCCGGGGGGAAAGGAAAAGCACGGAGCAAGATGCCATTCTCACCCTGTTGCTGTGGAGGGATGGTGCCCTGCCTCGAATTCCAGCAGCATTCCCCCCAAAAAAAATGCTTGTTGGGTGTTTATTTAACGAGTGGGAAAATCCCAACCTCCGCCACCGTCTCCAAGTGTGGGATTTGGGGGATGAGCCGCCGGGCCCCAGCTTTTTTTTTTGGATCCTTATTTTCCTTCCGGATGGCAAAGTTATCCACTCCAAGAATAAGAAACAAATTACCACTTGGTTTATACTCAAACTATTGCAGTTACAGGGACTAAAGGAAGGGATTTAAAAAGAAAAGAAATTTCCAATGAATAGGAGGAGGAGTGGCAGTAAAAATAGTATTTTATTCCCTTGCCCACCCAGTCTCTGCTTCTCCCTCTCGTTCCCACAGCAACATTACAATCAGAAAAAAACAAAATAAAAGAAAAAGAAAAAAAAAAAAAGGGGGGTTGGGGGTGCAGGGGAGGGGAAATACAGGGTAAAAACAGTCAAATCACAATAGGAAAATTTCAAAATAGGTTCTTCAGTTTAGTCGTCCTCGTCCCCTTCGTCGTCAGGCTCTCGTTTCCTCTTCTGTCCCTGTTCTTCCTCTGCAAAAGCAAAGCAGCCTCGGTTAGCCCAGTGCTCCCCCAGCTCAGGCAGGAGCAGGGCATGGACACAGCCCTGCTTCCTGCAAAATTCCACACTTTCCAAGCCCACTATCCCAGGTTTCTGTCTGGGAAAAGGGGCGGGGCCGTACCGGGCTCCTCCTCATCCTCCTCGTCGTCCACCTCGCCGTCGTTGTAGCCTTCCTCGTCCTCCTGGAATTCAGGCACAGGGGAAGGTCAGGAAGTGGGTTCAGGGCAGGAATTTTAACACTTTGACAATTTAACAACTGTTAAATTTCACAGTTTGACCAGAAAATTCCAACGGGATTTTACAAGGGAGAAACGTCTTAAAAAGGAACCACTTCCCACACAGGTATAAAGGAATAACTGGAGTTGGGGATGGAATAACTGGGGGTTGGGATGGAGTAGTTGGGGCTTGGGATGGAATAACTAGAATTTGGGATGGAGTAATCGGGGTGTGGGATTGAATAAATGGGGTTTGGGATGGAATAAATGGGGTTTGGGATGGAATAAATGGGGTTTGGGATGGAATTACCTGGGGGTTGGGATGGAATAAATGGGGTTTGGGATGGAATAAATGGGATTTGGGATGGAATTACCTGGGGGTTGGGATGGAATAAATGGGGTTTGGGATGGAATTACTTGGGGGTTGGGATGGAATAACTGGGGTTGGGGAGGGAGTAACTGGATTCTGGCAGAGTTTCAGTGCAGAAAATCCCAAGGAATCACAGAATCACAGATATGGAGCTGCAAATTTTGTTCCCATGTCCTGGATTTAGTAAAACTTGACTGGTCAGAAGGTGCTCCAGGGGCAGAGTTAAATCCTGGACATGCCCAGAGCCTGAGGAGCTGCTTTTAGGAGGCTGAGGAACAATTCAGGAGTGGCAGGGGAGGATCTAAGGCTGGAGGACAGGGAAGAACCTCCCACAATCCCACTTTAGCCCCATCCCAGATTTCTGCTGACAGCAAAGGCCTGTCCCAGCACCAAGGAACATTCCTGGGAAGAGCCTTGAACAGGGTGGGGGACTGAAAGTCCTCAAAACTGTCAGTATTTGGGGCATTTCTTGCCCAGCTGCTCCCAGCTGGAGCAAGTTCAATCCTCACCTCCTCCTCTCCACTCACATCCTCCTCTTCTCCTTCCTCCTCTTCCTCCTCATCTTCTTCATCTTCTACTACCTGAGCATCATCATCGTACTCCTCTTCTGCACAAACACAACGATCCACTCAGACATTTCCAGCTGATTTTTTAGGATGTTGCTGCCCCTGCTTTGCCCTCTCAGGGACACCAGGAGCCCACAGGGAGCCTTCCCTGGGGCCAGCAGAGGATTTTAGGGAGCTGTGCAGCTGCACCCCTGCTTTGGGGCTGCTCAGCCACTCGTGGAGCCTCAGGACTGGTGCAGCTCCAGCTGCTCCCCTTCCCATGAATATGCATTTCGGAGCCCGGGGGACATGTCCAGCTCTCCCAGTGTCCAGCTGCTCCCAGCTGCCCTCCCAGGAGTTGGGAACCCTCCCAGGGACCCCCCCGTGCCTTGACACCCCCCAGTGTCACCCCCCATCCATTCAGGGGGTCACAGCCCCTTTCCAAGGGGAAAGGGATCAAACACAACCACCCCACGTGCTCCGACCCGGAGCGTTTTCCCTGCTGCAGGAACGGCCTTTGGGAGCTTTTCCATGCATTTGTGTGGAAGCAGGCACTGCCAGGCCCTCTCAGAGCTCCCACTCAGCACTGAGGGAAAAGTGCAAGTGCAGCTGTTCTGCTTTTGCTGTGAGAGCTGGGTTTGGGATCCAGCACATTCCCCGGCTCCGGGGGCTCCTCCGGCCATGCCGGGTGTTGGGGGCAGGTGGCACCTCCAGCTCTGGGACCCCCTCATTTCCCTGCCATTACAGGTTTGTTTGGGACCCCCCTCATTTCCCTGCCATTACAGGTTTGTTTGGGACCCCCCTCATGTCCCTGCCTCTAAAGGTTGTTTGTTCCTTCATTGCTTCAACACACACACACTCACTCCTCTCTTCTGCCTGATCTCGTTTTGTCCTCATGGAGCAGCCTCAGCTCCTTAATTCCTGCTGTTTTCCAGGTTCTCACCCTGCCCTTCTCCATCTGCACATCATCCTTCTCACCCATTTCTGCCCCACACCCTCATCCCTGGCTGCTCTGTTCCCTGAACCCTCTCAGTGCCTTCCCCCGGTGCCTTCCTTCTCCCACCCCTTCACTCCCACCCTTCACTAGGGATAAAATCCACAGAACCACAGAATATGCTGAGCTGGGAGGGATCCACAAGGATTATCCAGTCCAACCCTTATCCCTGCACAGACCCAACCCCAGAGGATGCCCCAGAGGATCATCCAAACCCTCCTGGAGTTCTGGCAGCCTTGTTGTTGTGCCCACTGCCCTGGGGAGCCTGGTCAGTGCCCAACCACCCTCTGGGGGAAGAACCTTTGCCTGAGATCCAACCTGACCCTGCCCTGAAACAGCTCCAGCCGTTCCCTGGGTCCTGTCCCTGGTCCCACAGAGCACTGTGCCTGTCCCTGGTCCCACAGAGCTCTGTCCCTGTCCCTGTCCCTGGTCCCACAGAGCTCAGTTCCTGCCCTTTGAGGACGTGGCTCTTTAGGCCCCGTCCATCTCTCTCCCCTCATTCCTTTGAGGACACTGAGCTGCAGGAGCTGCTGAGAACCACGAGAGCTGGAAGCCAACCACCCCAGGCAGTCCCTGCACCCCTCAGGCACCCCCTCCACCCCCACCTACCATCCTCATCCTCCTCCTCGTCGTCCAGCCCCTCCACGTAGCCCTCGGCGTCCGAGTCCGGCGCTTCTTTGTCGTCCCGATCTTTCACTAGAGATAAGACTGAGAAAGTTGCTCTTTCAGGCCCTGCCCATTCCCCTCGTTCCTTTGAGGACACTGAGACACTTCTCCTTTACATCAGCCAGGAAGGAGCTGCTGAGAACACCCTTCTCTTGCCACCAAGTCAGAGCTGGAAGCAAAAGGCACCGAGAGGCAGCGTGTGGGTCTGTGACCCCGGGGCCACCCGGCAGCGCCCTGCACGTACCATCCTCATCCTCCTCCTCGTCATCCAGGCCCTCCACGTAGCCCTCGGCGTCCGAGTCCGGCGCCTCCTTGTCGTCCCGGTCGTAGCCATCGAGGTACGTGAGCTGGGGCAGGAGCTTGAACACGTTTTCTCTGTAGTCGTTCAGGTTGGTGACCTCGCAGTTGAACAGGTCTAAGCTCTTCAGGTTTTCTAACTTTTTCTGCAAAAAACAGGGACATCTCTCGGCTCTCATCCCCTACGAAGCAACGGGAGCTGGAGGGAAGGCGCCCAAGGGATTCCCGTGGGCACAGGGGCATTTCCAGGTGTTATTTGGGTATATCTGGGGCATTTGGGCACTTCTGGATTGGGGTGGAGAGAGGTCTGCAGGGTCTGCTGCAGGATCTGGGAGGGGTGAAGGATCTCCCTGGAGTTCAGCAGCTCACAAAAGTTTGGGAGAATGCACCCAAGGGATTCCCGTGGGCACAGGGGCGTTCTGGGGCATTACTGGGGTATATTCAGGGCATTTGGGCACTTCTGGATTGGGGTGGAGAGAGATCTGCAGGGTCTGCTGCAGGATCTGGGAAGGGTGAAGGACCTCCCTGGAGTTCAGCAGCTCACAAAAGTTTGGGAAGAGGTGATGGTGCTGTGAGGGACCACGCTGGGAATAAATAATATCCAGTCAGTTATTCCAAAGGCTCCAGAGCCAGTCAGGGGTTGTGAAAGTTTGGGAAGAGGTGATGGTGCTGTGAGAGACCATGGTGAGAATAAATAATATCCAGTCAGTTCTCCCAAAGGCTCCAGAGCTGGTTCAGTGTATTGAAACTGTTTCAGATGGAAGTAGGAACAGGGTATTTGGACACAAGAACTTTGCTAAGAGACGCTTGAAATATTTGAATGATTTTTACCTCAGCCTTTGGAAAATGAAAAAGGTGTAGAAATGGAATAGGAATTGATTCCTGGGGTTTTTGGTTGGGTTTTTTTTTTGGAGGGGATCTGCACTGCCCACAGCACTTTATCATGGTAATAATAAAAGCACAGGAGTTGAGGGTTTGGATCCACCCTTATTAAGTATTTCTATCAAGGCTTATGACACATCTCCCTTCTGCAGTTCAGTGTGTGGAGCAACAGTGACAGCGAGGAAACAAGGAGCCTTAAACTGGGAGAACTGGGACAACTGGGAGCACTTCCAGTCCTTGGAGTTTAACAGCTCTGCCCTTCCCTTCTGCTGAGGGGAAGGAGATCCACGATGGAACTGCTCCTGGAGACGTTTGAAGGAAGTGCTGTGTCTGGAGGGCAGATCCACAGCCCGTGGAGTCCTGGGAGCTGCGGGATTCCCGGGATTCCCGCAGGGTGGGGGAGCCCGGCCCAGCCCCGCAGCCACTAGAGGGACCCAGCGGCTCACCGGGAACAGGGAGAGGGACCGGGATAAGGGCCTGGATCCGGGACAAGGGGTGGCTTCCCACTGCCAGAGGGCAGCGTTACATGGGATACTGGGAAGGGATACTGGGAAGCAATTCTTCCCTGGGGAGTGGTGAGGGACTGGAATGGAATTCCCAGGGAAGCTGTGGCTGCCCCATCCCTGGCAGTGTCCGAGGCCAGGTTGGAGCAACCTGGTCTGGTGAAAGGTGTCCCTGCCCATCCAGGACCTGCTTAAGGTCCCTCCCAGCCCAAACCACTCCAGGATTCTCTGGGATCAGGTCGGAGCAGCACAGGCCCTGCTCCCTGGGCAGCGTGTCCATGGGGGAGCTGAGCCATCCCTGCCCTTCCCGTGCAGCCAGGGGGGGACATCTGGTCCAAAGCTCAGCCAACTTCCCAAGAAACAAGCAGGCAGGGAGAGGGAGGGAGTTTTCCAGCCGGGATCAGCCCAGAGAAGCTGTGGCTGCCCCATCCCTGGGAGTGTCCAAGGCCAGGCTGGAGTCACCTGCTCTGTGGAAGGTGTCCCTGCCCCTTCCCACCCAAACCACACCAGGATTCCCTCGTCCCCCAGCGGGGTCACCCCCGACTCTGACTCACCAGAGGTTCTATTGTACCGAGATCTTTAATTTTGTTGCCGCTTAGATTTAGATGTGTGAGGTTTGGACACTTTTCTGCCAACACTTCCAGGCCTCCTGAGATTCTGTTGTCGCTCAGCTCGAGCTGAAAGGCACAGAAACAGCTCGAGCTTGGGGTGCAAACACAGAGCCCGGAGCAAAGGGGATCCAGTTGTTTTTACCCAACTGGACACACGGGGGGGGGAAAGGGAGGGGTTGGCCCGGGAGGTTTTTTATTTACCTTCTTAAGTTTGTTTAACTTTGGTAAGTTTGCAACTGAGGTTAAGCCTACGTTGATTGTACTTAAGAATTCCAGCTCCTCAAACTCATCCGTGAGGCCCTCGATTTTGCCTTCGTACGACCTGCAGTTGTCCAGAACGAGTTCTTTAACCTGGGGAGGGAAGAGAGGGCGCAAATCAGGAAAAAAAATCAAGGGATTCTGGGTATTCTCAGTGTCTGATCCCTCCTTTTGCTGGTCTGGGCAGCAGCGTTTCACAAACACCGGGATTTGGATTTGCTGCCTGTTTTTGCAAACGACATCAACAGTTCAAAACATGTTCTTTCTTAATTCAATAATAATTTTAAGTAACTGATTCTCTATATAAATATAGAATAAATTACTCATTTAAATAATATTATTAAATTATATTATAGATTAATGCTGGCTTAACCCTTCTGCTTGTGAGAAGCAGCAGCATCTTTAATAAACACGAGTAAAAAGAATCCTAAAAAACCACGAAACCGAGTGAAAAGCATCCTAAAAATATGAAACCAAACTATCAATTTTTAAACTAACAACTCTGACCCTCCACACAATTCATGGGCTGCTACAATATATTACTGGCTGTTAAAATAACTTCTTTTTTGGATCTTTTGGATCTTCCCAAGCCGGGTGTGCTCAGACACCCCCGAGAGCAGGACCTGGAGATCCTAAACCAGGTCATGTTTGATCCTCCTCTCCAGGGCAGCTTGATGGGGTATTTTAGGGAAGATCTCCATGGAGGGAACTCCTTTGTTGGGGAACAAAGGGACGTGTTTGGTGGTGTGGGAAGGGGAAGCTCCCTGAGTGTCACTGTCCCCTTATCTCCCCCACCCTGCTGCAGCAGGGGGAGGTGGAGATAATGTCCCCAAGGGTGGGGATAATGTCCCCAGGGGTGGGGAGAATGTCCCCAAGGGTCTGGGAGCTGCAGACCTGCCCAACAAGCCCACGGGATGTTACAGCCCAGGGTTTGGGGGTTGTTTATAAACAGGTTTTTTCTGGTGTTACCATCCACTGACCCAACAGCACTGATGGAAATGAGCCCCCAAACACAGCCCAGCCCAGCTAAAACTGCTCCTTTTTCACTTAAACTGCTCATTGTTCTACTAAACTGCTCCTTTTTTACTTAAACTGCTCCTTTTTACCCCAAAGCTCCCAGGATTCACATCCCTCCCCAGCCAACATGAGCTTTCCCGGGCTCTGCACAATTCCCATGACTCCACAGGAAGGACCCTCCTCCCATTTGAGGAACAGCCTTTTCCAAACCCCCCAGAGCATTCAGAGGGGAGAAATAACTCCCAGCAGATTCCCTGGAAAAGCCCATCCTCGTGCTCGGTTTGTTTCCAGGTGGGAAAGGGAAGAGGTGCCGCTTCCCACTGGGAATGGGATAAAAAGGACCACGTGCAGAGACAGGAGGCGACTGCTGAGCTCACCCCAAGGACAGTTAACATGCAAATACTGCAATTCCTCCATTTTTATTCCTGCAATCCCCCTGCCCAGGGAAGAATCTGATGGAGTTTTCCAGCTCCAAATAACATCCCTAGATTTCTAATTAAATCCCAGGCACTGAAGTCAACAGGGAAGGGAGCCCAGAGCAACACAGAGCACAAGTGATTCATTGAGAGGAGGAGGAGCAGTGCGAGACAGGAAAGGCTTTTTTCCAAGGCTCCACGGTTTTCCTAGAGGAATTCTGACAGGGAATGGCTCCACCAAAGCCCTCCAGAAGAAAGTGAGGGTGGGGAGAAGAAACCCAAGATCAAGTCCACGCTCCTGATCCCACACGTGACTACGAGAAAAAAAAAAAAAAAGAGCCCCCAAACTCCCCAAAATAAGCTACAAAACTCCAAAGCACTCCCTGGTTTGAAATTTTAAAGCCACTTGCAAGGCAACTTTTTATCTTTTCACTCAACAGCATCGTTTTACTCAACAGTATTTGAGTATCAGGAGCCTCCAGCGAGATCAGTTTGGGGACAGACAGAGTCCTCTCGCTCATCTGCTCCACACACACCCCGAGTTCCCGCCGAAAAAGAAGGGAAAAAAGTCAAATAAAGCTGCACTTGCCCCTATCTGGGTCCCTGCTCGGCAGCAGGAGGGTCCTGTCTGCTCCTTTATCTCCCCTGGCCAGGGAGGAGGCTCAGCCAGCACCCAGGGACACCTTTGGGAGCTGTTCTCCAGCCCGGGAAGCTCCTGCACGAAGGGGGTTTTGCCTCATCCTCTTTTCAAGGAAGTTTGTGGGAATGCAGGAGGATGAGGGAAGGAGGGAGGGAAAGGCAAAAGGAAGGGGGCAAAGAGCACCCAAACCTCCCTGGGAGACAGAAACAGCACCTGCCCTCACCCAGTCATCCATCCGTCCATCTGTCCATCCCTCCATCTGTCCCTCCATCCATCCGTCCGTCCATCCATCTGTCCATCCATCCTCCCCAAGGATGGAGAAGAGGCAAACAGGGAACTGGACAAAGTTTCCTCAGGAGCACAGAGGAAATTTGAGGCAGAGGTGGAAGTAGCCACGGATGCAGCAGAAAACCCTTAAATATGACAGGAGATGAGCCAACTTCTGCTTTTCCTTTGCTCCTTTTAGGATCCTGAACGGTTTGGGCTGGGAGGGACCTTCGAGATCATCTCATTCCGCCCCCACCGTGGGGGTTTTAGGGTAAGGCTGTTTCCTCTCTGCTTTTCAAAAAACTTTGATCCAGAAGTTCCACACTCTCCTCTTCCCTGAGATCCTGGGCAATGGCACAGGCAAACAACTCCATCTTGGAATCCAAGTGGCCAGGGCTGGAAGTGGCTTGGTGGAGCTGGAGATTTATTTAGGGAAGAGCAGAGCAGGAGCTCCTGATCCTCCCCAGGAGAAACCGCAGCAACACCACATCAGTGCTTTTGAGGCCAGAGGTGCGTTAACAACACATGGAATCACCAGTGGAACAACAGGATTCCAGCCAAAATTCCAGTCAAAACTAGGATGGCTTTATGCTCTAAGAGATTTATGAACCCTGTAGAAGATTCAGGAGGATGAACTGGGCTCGGGGGGCTTTTCCCAACTTCCCTACCATGGGCACCCTCCCTGTCCCACAGGACCCCATTCCCTTCATCCAGTACAAGCAGTAGGAGCTCCCACACAGCTCTTGAAGTGTTACATTCCCCTCATCCCACTCTGTTCCCCATGTCCATAGGAACTCCCTGGTCCCTGTTCCAGTGGAGGTGCCCCAGGAACCTCCAGGAGTACCAGGGCACTTCTCCAAGACTTTGGTTGCTGCCCAGAGATCCCTTCCCAACCCTGAGCCCCCCGGCTGGGATGCTGGGCCTCATCCAGGCTCACTCCAGCCATAGGTGTGAGGAAGGGAAGGGAAAGGTGACCTCAGGGAAGCCACATTCCAGCTAAACCAGCTCGCTGAACACAACAGAAACTCTGCAATCTACTCCTTGTTTGTGTTTCTGAGGCCTTTGTGATGTTAAGGAAAATTCCAGCTCCTGAATCACTCTCCAAATATCTGCACTTCCCTGAGAACACACAGCAAGGCTACAACTGTCACATCTCCTTCCTCACAGGATAAATGGGACACGACTGAGCAGCTCCTCCGAGTCCTGGAGAACACGTGGATGAGGGGAGGGGGATCCCACTGACATCCCTGCACTGCTGGGGATGAGGCTCTGGGGGGATGATCTGAACCCATCTAGGATTGAGTGTCCTCAGGAAATTCGTGCACCAAAGCCAAGCAAACCCAACCTGCCGAGGTTGGGTATCCTTAACTCCATCCCTGCACCACAGAGCAGGGCCTGGAGTCAGCACTAACAGAACACAAACCACAGGACCTGCACTCATCATCCCAAAAAACTGCTACACGTGGGAAACGGTGGGAAAGCAACAGCCCACAGGCACCCAACCAGCAGTGCCACCACAGCACCTACTGGGACAGCCTGGGAGGCACCCAGAGGTGAGAGGGTGGCACAAAAGCCACACAGGACATCCCAAGACATCCCCAGCCCCGACTGGATCCCTGAGAAAGGACCAGCAGTGTTTGGGTTGGGATGTCACACGTGGTGCAGCTTCAAGTGCCCAGTGTCCCTCACCCAGCCTGGCCTGCCTTGTCCTCTGGGCTGGCCCTGTCCTGGCCCTGTCCCCCTCTGCCCCTGGCCTGTCCTTGTCCCGTTCTGGCTGAGGGTTGTCCCTGTCCTGGCCCTGTCCCCATCTGTCCCTGTCCTTCCCTGTCCCTCAGCAGGTGCTCCCTGCTCCAGCAGGCACTTCCTGGGGGCTCCCTCCCTTCTGCTCTGTGTTCTCCCGGGATCAGCCCTTGGCTTTCCCGCAAGTGAGGAGATCCCTGCTTCTCCCCCCACCTCCCCAGGCCCCACAGTGGCCATCCCAGATTCTATTCCTGACAGTCCCAGGTGCTTCCAGCACATGCCACCGGGTCTGGTGGATGCCAGCATCCCTGGAGCCCCTCAGGACTCCCCTGCCATCCCCCTGCCTGGCTGATAACCAGGGCTCTGATCTCCTCCCTGCACTCCACTGGGTCCCAAAGGCACAGCCCGGATCCTTCCCTGCCCCGGATCCTTCCCGGCTCCTGAGAGCCTCCCCCTGCTCCCAGGTGAGCTGGACAGCCAGGGGGGAGCAGGGACTGCATCCCATGGAATTCCTCCCAGCTGACACCTGGGACCTGGCAGACAGACCACCCCTCTCTCCCTCATCCACACAGACACAACCATGGAACTATTATGGTTGGAAAAGCCCTCCCAGCCCAGGGATCCTCCCTGTGCCCGATGCCCACCCTGTCCCCCAGCCCAGAGCACTGAGTGCCATGGCCAGGCCTTCCTGGGACACCTCCAGGGCTGGGCACTCCAAACCTCCCTGGGCAGCCCCTGCCAAGGCCTGACCACCCCTTCCAGGGAGAAATTCCTCCTGATGTCCCACCTGCCCCTCCCCTGGCCCAGCTGGAGGCCGTTCCCTCTCCTCCTGTCCCTTGTTCCCTGGGAGCAGAGCCCGACCCCCCCCCAGCTCCCCCCTCCTGTCAGGGGGTTGTGGAGTGAGAAGGTCCCCCCTGAGCCTCCTTTGCTCCAGGATAAAAGAGGCCAAAGGGCAAAGTCTCCACTTTAGAAAACCCACAACCCATGGGCAGGAGATCCCAGAATTAGTCCCAAGTCCCAAATCCCAGTCTGTGGTTAAAGGCTTAACAAGGTGACAGAAGGGGGAATACAATTTTCCAAGATAAAAGGCGAATTTACAAGTACAAACCACCGGGAAGAGCAAAGGCTCCAAGAGCTCATTTCCATCACAATGGAGCAGATGCTCTCAAGTGTCCCTTGCACGTGGTACCCCAGGACAGAACATCCCACTTTGGGGTATTTTTATCAAAAAAAGGCAGGTGAGGACCAACCAAACGATCCAGGGGGACACTGGGAGAGTCCTTCACACCTCTTAACCCAAGGGAAACCTTCTTTGGAAGTGGGAAGAGCTGTGGAAAGAAGGGAAGCGAAGCCCAAAGGATTTCTAAAAGCAGAGCCAGTTTTCTTCTCTCACACAAACTCTTCTTCAGACCCCAGGGGTTGTGTCTTTGGGATGTTGTTGGTTTCCCAATCCTGGCCAGTCCACACAGAGCCCTGTGTGTGTCCCCAGGAAGGAATGACCATCACTGGCTGCTGTCACCAGGCTCCAAGAGCTGTGTCCTGCTGGGTCTTGGATGATATTCCAGGTCTGTTCTCACCCAGACTGGGATCTGGAGCAGAAATGGGTCTCCCCAGGTTTCTAATCCACTGGATTTGTGCAGCAGGGTTAAGAGGAGCCAACCCTCCAGAGTCACAGTGTCCTTGGGTTTTGGCATGGGTTTGGCAAGGCTCAGGATTTAGGAAGGAATTCTTCCCTGTGAGGGTGGGGAGGGACTGCAGTGGAATTCCCAGAGAAGCTGTGGCTGCCCCAATCCTGGAAGTGTCCAAGGCCAGGTTGGAGCAAGCTGGGCTAGTGGAAGGTGTCCCTGCCCATGGCAGGGGGTGGGACTGGATGGGCTTTAATGTCCCTTCCAGCCAAAGTCATTCCATGATTCCATGGCAACGCCCCAGTCCTGCAGGAGCCACCCTTCCTGCTCTGCTCCACAGTGATGGTGAGGAGACGATGTTCTCCACGCTCCTGTTGGAAGCTTCCCCCAAAATTCCTACTGGACGTTATTCCAATGAAATGTTGTGTGAATTCCCGATTCAGATCCCATCTGGAATGTGACCAGGCCAGCAAATGCTCAGGTGAAGGGCCTGTGAAAGCCTTGGGCTGAGAGCTGCTCTGGACACTCAAAGACATGACTCAAGGTCTGCTCCGAGATGATCCAGGGACCACCAAAACGTGACCAACTTCAACAACCAAATTTACAAAGAATAAATAAATAAAGATAAACCTCCCATGTGCCACTTGCCACCTGCACTCAGGACAGACCTTCAGGGAGAGCCTCCCACAGTCCCACCCCAGAGCAGTCTCAGGCCACGCCAAGCTCAGCTCCTGGTGGAAAACGGCCAGGAAAGAGAACCTGGACTGTCCCCAGCCCCAGCTGGAGCAGCTGCTCCTGGATGTGCCCAGGACACACCTCAGGAGCTGTGTGGCCCTGCCAGAGCTCTGCCCACGTGGGCAGGGCCCCCTCCAGCCCTGGCGTGCTGCCCCCGGGCACGAGGGAGCCGGGCAGGTGCCACCGCTCCGACCGCTGGCCCGCGGCCACCGGGATTCCCCTTCCACTGGGAATCCTCAGCTGCTCCTTCCCAGGGTGCTCGGGGATCAGGACCTGCCCACAAACACAACCCGACCTGACAGGGAAGGGACAATTCCAGTGGTTTGACCTCCTCTTCCTCCTCCAAGATCCCAGAACAAGGCACCAACCAGGGCGTGGTCCTTCCTTATCCAAACCACCACATGGATTTGGATTGACCCCTTCCAGGCTCTACTGGGAGTACCTGAGATGGGATAAACTGATTGAAGTCACTTGTATAACTCAAGCAGTGAGCCATGGCCACCTCCCTGGCACAGCCCCTGCAAGCTGGATTCCGTGAGCCTTGGGGGGCCCTTCCAACTTGTAACATTGTGGGATTCTGGGAAATCCCAGGACAGGGAGAAACGCTGCAAAAATGGCCACGTAACACCACTCAACCCCAACCCCAACCCATGCTCATCACCAAACCACGGCCTCGGGTGCCGAATTCTTGTACCAAGGTCACGTGAAGGCACTGCTGGAGCTCCACATCCCCCGGGGTTTGTCAAAGGGATGCAACCTCAGGCTTTCCCCTTGGAATGTCTCTTCCGCATCTCCTTGGAAACTCCAGCACTTTTAAACACCCCCAGAAGTGACAATCCAGCATCCCAGGATCCCTGAGGGTGGAAAAGGCCTCCAGGATCATTGATTCCACCCTGTCCCCCAGCCCAGAGCACCGAGTGCCACGGCCAGGCCTTCCTGGGACACCTCCAGGGCTGGGCACTCCAAACCTCCCTGGGCAGTCCCTGCCAAGGCCTGACCGCCCTTTCCAGGGAGAAATTCCTCCTGATGCCACCTTTCAAACTCCCCTCACTCAGGCTGGGCTCTGTTTTGGCTCATCCCACAAGGATTGGTGTCCTATTCCTGGAGGATCCCGCATCACCCCGTCCCAAGGGAAAGGAGCAGGGGAGAGACGCAGGAAACTTCTGGTGTCTTCTTTACTTGCTTGTTGTTTTGTGCTTTGTTTTCCTTATTTTTTTTTAACTCCAAGTTGCTCCACGTTCAGAGCGAGCTCCGGAAAAAACTCTGGCTCAATAAACGAAGGTTTTTACCCTCCAATATTTTACATCACACAGCTCTAAACCCCGAGAGCGAGACAAAGGGATGCTCCAACTCATTTTACTCCGTCAAACTCCAAATATTTTAGACAGACCGTTTCAAAGATGCCAATAAACAGCTGGATCGTTGCATTAAATGCTTCTGAATGTTCCCATTCTTGTTCTCCAGCTGGGATCCCTCTGCTCTGCTCCTGGCTGGAGTGGGGGACTCCATGGATCACTCCAGCTCCAGGTCTCAGTTTTGCCACTTCCGAAGCGCTTCTCCTCCACTGCCAGTTTTGTAGGAAATCAAACAGAAGGAAAACCCAAGGTTGCTTTGCCCTTTCACTTCCCAACTCTCCCGGTTGGGATTTGGAGCCTTTGGCAAGGGCTGATGTGGAGACACATCCAAACCAAACCGCATTTTAACGAAGGGTAATTATAAGGACTAATTAGGACACGTTGACAAGTCTTACTTGGACAAGAGGAGCTTTTCCTGGCTTTTTTATGGCTTTGAAGGGAAAGTGCTCAACCAAGTCCATGGACTCCACCAGAGCACAATGTTTACACTGGGGTGTAAAGGTAAACCGTGTTTTTTTCCTTCTTTTTGGAATTCTTTTAGAATTGTGCTTCCATGAGCTCCTGGACTCATTTGAGCAATCCCATAAAACGCCCAGACTCTGTATTTATGGGTTATTTTGTCGGAAGGACAGCGGAGCAAGAGCAGACAGGGAAGGGTTCTGTCCAGAACAAGTGGAGCAGTGTCCCAGAAATAGCTGGGAAGTGTCCATCATTCCAGAGCACAACATTCCTGCTCTCTGTTCCCACCTGGGATCTGCACTTGCAGTGGACACAGAGGGTTTGGTTCAGTGACTGGAGCTGTTTGTCAATCCAGACCCTTCTCCCTCCCTTCCTGGCATCCCAGGAAAGTCCTGCTCCATTCCAGGCACAGCACTGGGATCCCACAAACGCTGGGAATTCCGGTGCCCAAAGCACCTTCCCTTATTTTAACTCATTCAAACCCCACCCAAGACAGCACCATGCGTGTTCCAGACACCCAAATCCTTAATTTCCAGCTTCTCCAATATCTGCCCGGCAAGAGGAGGGAATAATGCCCAGAATGAATGAAATGGGAACGATTGATCAACGCCAGCTTCCCTGGATGTAAATATTTACCAGGAATCACTCAGCACTGGCCTTATGGGATGTAAATATTTAAGGAAGCAGCCAGGGATGCCTCTGCCACCATTCCACGGACATTTAAAGATGTGTCATCAATGAAGATAAAATGACCTTTTAAATACAGCAAAACAGAAAGTATTTTGAAAGCCCTAAATCCCTTTAAAAACCCTAAGTGGTTTTGGGGCACACTTGGAGCAGAACAGCAGGAATGTGTATTTATTTATGGAGATATAACACACAATTCCTGCTGCAAGGAGGGCTCGGAAGAAGGCTTTTCCCCCTCCTTTTCCCACCAATTTTTAGGCAGGACAAGAACTTGTTTCTTCAGGAAATGCATTTCCCGATGGAAAACAGCACAATTCCATCAGTTAAAGCCCCTAATGGGTTTTTTCCAAGCTAGAATTTGGAGACACACCTGAAGCAGAGGGAGAATCTGTAACTGTGGCTGCACTTCCCAAAATGTTGGTCAACAGGGAATTCTCACGAGTCGTGAAGTAAACTCACCATCCCAGAAAAATGGGGAAACGGGAAGAGTCCCAAAGAACTTCTCTGCAGCCACAGGCAAGGCCTAAATATCATTTAAATGGTTGTGTGTCACTTTAAACTCTTCAGTGCTCTTTTAAGTGTCACAGCAAGGAACCAGCTTGAGGAAAAAAAGCCTTTTTTAAATGTATTTTTCACTTAAAAGCACTTTGTAAAGATGTTTGCATCCAGAGTTAATATTCCCCCCACACACCAAAAAAGAGAAATCAGAGTGTCAGGGAAGTTTTAAAGCACAGCAGAGCCAGAACTGTGAGAAATACTCCGAGTCCCAGTCAGTGTTCTATCACTGCCCCAATCCTGAGCTGATAAAGGACCAAATCCTCACACTAAAGGCTCAGTTGTAAAGCAGAAAAGCTGAATTTTGTGCCTAATTTTAAGCCCCACCTCTGTGTCCCGCAGCCAAGAGCCTTAAAAGTGACTCTGCTGGGCAATACTGGTATTTGAGTGGTGATTTGATGATGGGAATGAACAGGAACGTCCAAAAATATGCCCAGGTGAGCACTGCCAGGTGATGGTTGGGGAGGAAAGTCAGGTAAAATAACTGAACCCGTTTCTGCAGGTGGTTAATTATGACAGAAAATGATATTGATAAGATAAACCCAGTGCCAATTCCACAGCAACTGCACTACTGTGACTAATAATGTGATAAAAGTGGAAATATCCGGGCAGAAAGGAGATGAACAAACTCAATTCTGGCTGTACAACACCCAGAAAATCCACATTTCAACCCCCAAACCCCACAGCCTTTCACCAACACTGGAAAAAATGGAGGGAGAATTTAAAAAATAAACAACTGAAGACGAGACTGAGGAAGAAATATCTCCCATATCATCCACTTCAGGACATTTATAGTAGGTTTTATTAGTCAAGATGGAACTTTATGGGATTATATGACTTAACAGTCCCACGTAACAAGCTCAGCTGCACAGGAACACACAGAATTCCATATAAAAGTTGTTTCAGGCAGATCAACCCATAAAATATTAAATACAGGCTCAGAGAGAAACACAACACCCCATCAACATCCTACTATTTACCTCTGATTTACAAAAAGGTCTGAGCCTTTTTAATTACAGGATATATTAAATAAAAGATACATCACAGAACCGAAGCATATATTGGGTACAAGCTCCAAAATAAGTATTTTTGGGGGTATTTTCACCAAGATTTATTTACTTCACATGTGAAAGTTGGGAAATAATGACCCCCCACAGAAAAAGCAGAAATACTGACTGTATCAGTAAAGCAGTCAAAGACTGAAGAAAAAATTCCCAGAACCATCCTGCTCGTGCCCAAAGACTGACTAAAATCCATAAATAAACGACTCTGGCACCGGGATCAATCCTAAAGCCCAGTTCCAGTGGCTGGATTCGGCCGAGTTTGATTTTAACAGGTAATTTTAGAGCAGCAGAGTTCCAACCACACGCTCGATTCTCCCCAAAAAGCACGTGCAGGCAGCCACAATAAACACATCTGGAACAACACGGAACAACATCCCCCGAGTGGCACCTTCATCCCCATTCCTAAAAAAAACAGGAAGGATTTGGGTCGGAAGGTCGGATACGCCAAACTCGCTGCTAAAATTCAAGGCCGGCAGGTAAAAAAAAACCAAAAAGCAGCAGCGACAGGTTGAATAATGCCGATTTTCCAGCTGCCTCCTGCCCATCCCCGAGCGCTCGACTCGGAGCTCTCTCGGAACTTTCTTTGGCAGGAAGGCAAAAAACCAAACTGAGCAGAAACCGAACAAACATCCAAGAGTGGAGGTGGGGGTAGAAAAAAAAAAAAATCGAGTTTATACCTGAGGAGCTTCGCCTCGCGTTTTTTAAAGCGTTAAAAGTCTGTGTTTAAGATGGTGAATAAGCCCCCAGGAGTAAGGGGGGGGGTGGTGGACCGGGATAGGGCGAAAAGGGCGAGAAATTATTAAAAAACCGTTTTAAAATGTCAAAAATAATAAAAAACTATTTAATTTTTTTTTAAAATAATTTTTTAAAAAAAATCGTTAAAAAACACGGTTAAAAATAGCAGAGGACCCCTGAAGCCACACAGACCTACCTCCCCGCAGGGCCCTGCCCAGGAAGAAGGCGGATTCCCGGCTCCCTGCCCGGGGGGGGCTCCGCCGGGCTCCCCCCGCCCCACACCCGGCACCGACCCCGATCCCGCCGCCCTCCCGGTGCCCCGAATATTCAACAAAA
>NW_016690356.1:98617-99827 GCF_001604755.1 Lepidothrix coronata | reverse complement strand
TTTTTTTTTTTTTGCATTGCTTACATCTGAGGGCGTCCTGTTCCGCAGCTCTAAGTGGATCCTTTTCTTCATGTCCATGTCCGTGGCTGGCGGTGCTGGCGCAGTGACCCCTGTGCGGACCCCCCCGGTCGCGGGGCGCGGAGGGACTCGGGCTCGCCCAGCGCCGCTCGGAAGCCCGAGCGCAGCACCGCGGCGGGCACTAACCTGATAACCGCGGGGGCGGGCGCTCGGGGGGCTCGGGGCCTGACTGACGGCGCCCGCCACCAATCGCCGCGCGCCGCCGCCGCGCCCCGGCCAATGGCGCGCGCCAGGCGCGGCGGAAGCCAATGGGGGAGCGGCGTCGGCCGGGCAGGGGGACAGCCCGGCCCCGCGCCGAGCCTCATTCCGCGCCGCTGGCCGAGGGGGACGGAGCGGCCGCGGCTGCGGCTCCGCGCGGGGAAGCGCTGCGCCCCCTCCGCCCGCCCCGCTGCGGCCGCCGGGGGAGGCGGCGCGGGGCGGGAGCGGCGCTAGAGCCGGAGCCGCGCCCGGGCAGGGGCGCGCAGCCAGGAGGGAGGGAAAGGTGCGGAGCGGGGAATGGCGCGGGAATGGCGCGGGCCCCGGCGGCGGGGGGCGGGCGGAGCGCGAGGGGCGGGCGGAGCGCGGGGAGGGGCGGCGGCGCCGCCGCGGCGGCTCTGAGGGAGCGGGGGGGGAGAGGCCGCTCGCGGGCCGGGGCCGTCCTCAGAGGGGAACCCGCGGCCCCGGCCGCCCTCGGAGGGGAACCCTCGGGCGGGGGGCGCGGGTGGTGCCGTCCGGGCCGGGGTGGGAGCGGCTCCGGAGGGATCGGGGCGGTAGGCGCTGGCCGTGCCCGGGAGTGCCGGACGGTCGGTTCTCCCCCCAGGGAAGCACCCTGGAGGTGTTGTGGGTGCGCCGAGGGGCGGCGGGAGCCTCGCAGGGGCTCGTGTTGTATCCAGTTGTGGGATGGAGAAGGGGCAGGGCCTGCGTGGCCAAGGAGGGCAGTCCTTCTGCTCCTGAGGGGAAGGGACAAGAAGGACCGAGAGGGAGTTTTTACAAGAGCCTGGAGTGACAGGGCAAGGGGGAATGGGTTCAGACTGAAATAGGGCAGGGTTTAGTTGGAATATCGGGAAGGAATTGTTCCCCGTGAGGGTGGGGAGGCCCTGGCACAGGTTTCCCAGAGAAGCTGTGGCTGCCCCTGGATCCCTGGAAGTGTCCA
>NW_016690356.1:81410-96819 GCF_001604755.1 Lepidothrix coronata | reverse complement strand
TGACCGGTTTCATCAAACCCGGGGCACTGCTTCCATCAGGTGAAGCAGCACACAGGTAAACTGGGCTTCATTCCCTGCTGAGATTCCTGCCTGGCCCTTTGTGCAGTCCCTGGGGCCTGGGGGCACTCGCTCAGCTCCACCTCCCCCGGCTCAAAAAGACAGGGCTGTAAAAATCCCTGAGAGTTGTTGGAAAGATTTGATACTTGGTATCAAAGATGAGAATTGCTGAAAAACTCGGTCTTACCAAAATATTTTGCAGTGCAGGACAGAGATGAAGCTTCCCCTGTGTCTGTGGATAAACTGCCGTGAATGTGGGTGACAACTAAGCAGGAATTCTGTTGGGAGAGTGAAAGGAAAAGGTCCAGCTGGATCCAGCTTCAGGTAAAAATTATAACTTATAGTACAGTGCCACTGGTGTTCTGCAGCAGGGTAATATTTTTGAGATGGTTTAGGGCCTCATTATGAATTAGCTGTTGGAACCATCAAATTTTGGTTTTGGGTGTGCCACAGGCAAGATATTCATTGTTCTGTGGCTCTGATTCCAACATGAGGGAACTTACTGCATACAGTTAACATCTTAAACCTTTACAAGACATTTAGGACTTGGGGATGAGGGTGAATTTTATTTTAGCTGTGTTTTAAATTCTCCTTTCCAGGTGTGACCAAAGGTGACCCCTGGGCTGAGGCTGCAGGAAGGTTTGGGCTGGAATTTGTTTTCGTGGAACGGGTGAAGACCTTTGGAAAAGAACTTTTGTCAAGGAAACAAACAGTTTATAAGTATATTCTCAAACAAGGAGTTTCTGAGAGCACAGACAGGCTTTTCCCTTTGTTTTTTCAGAAGGAAACAACGCTCTAATTATTTAAAGTTGTATAAAATGCCCCCCTATGAACTGTTGGGGGGAATTTATTCCGAGTTCAAAATCAAAATTAAGTCTTTAAAACTTGTTGGTTGTCCCTCTGCCCTTTTCATGTGCACGTTGCTGGGGAGTCTGGGAACTAAAAATAAATGGAAATGTTTTGCAGGATAAATATCTTGAGCATCTTATCAAACTGGAAATAAATTTTAAATAACATTTTTGCAAAGTACAGCTTTTTCTTAACAAAAAAAAAAATCTGGTCACTGGGCAGATCATACTTTTAGGATATAAAAAAGAAAACCAAACAGCTTTAAAAATGGATGTGATTGTGTCACTGAAATTTAAGGTTTTTGTTCTCCACGTGCTGACACAGTGGGTGTGGAATCCCTCCTGGAATCCTTAAAGGAGTGGAGCAGGAAAAGCTGTCTGAGCCCTGCTTACTGTGCTGGGAGCTGCTCTGTGCCATCCCTGGAAGATTAAAATATTCTCCATTTCTCCCTGTGCACTCTGGGTTTTAAGGCTGAAGCACAAAGACATGAACGTTGTGAGTAATCAGTTCGTGTTGCATTTTTGGACACAGTTCACGTGTTCCTCCAAGCTCAGAGTAATTTGTTGTTAATTACGTGAAAAGGAAGTTCTACGCATGGTTTAATATTAAATTAAATATGGAAACAATCTTTAGAGGAACTCCTGAGGCCTGGTTGAGCCTGAGATGTGTTTTCACCTCTCGGTTCTTTCCTGATCCAGCTTTAAAAACCGTTTAAATAACAACATTTTGGGCAATCCGTTGATTTCATCCCCAGTTTACGTTTTGCTGTGGATCCTTCACTTGCTTTTGGGTTTGTTTTTTTTTCCCCCTGTTTGTTTTTTAACAGGAATTGTTTGGTTGTTTTTTCTCGGTTTTTAAACAGGAAGTTATTTCTTGTTTGTTTTATTTCTCGTTTTTATTTCTTGTTTGTTTTGAACAGGAATTGTTTGGGGGTTTTTTTTCTGTTGCTGACAGGAATCCTTGGAGGCTTTTTCCCTTGTTTGTTTTCCACAGGACTCCTGCAGCCCCACGTCGACCTGGTTCCACGTGGAGGCTCCTGGACATTAAGATACTCATCCCATGTGGAATCCTCCTGGATTCTGTGTGTGTAAAATCCCTGGATTGCTGAGCACTTGCTGGAAGGAGCTGCTGGTTGTTTTTTTGTGCCTTATAATACCCCTTTGTGGCTCAGTGGGGTCCTGTTTGTCCCTGCTGCCTCCACACAATACATTCCTTCATGTTTGGGGCAACATCTTCCTCATTCCCTGCTTTGTATGCAAATCTGGGAATGGCACAGGGAAAACTCCCTTCTTAAACCTTCCCTCTTCTCCCTTCCCTCAGCAGAGCTGGAAGATGGTCAGTAAGGAGAATTTAGACCAGTGTTAATCACTGGGATCCAGGAATTCTGTGGCAAAGGGGCAAAAATGAGCACTGGGAAACGATACAATTTTTTTGCAACACCAGTTTGTGCTTTGAGATCCTTAAAATCTGTTTTGAGCAGCATTTCAGGTGGGAAGTTGATGCTCAACCGGGAAATTCGGACAAGAAATGAAGAAAATGGGATTTAAAGCCACGTGTGCAAGGGGAAGGAGCTGCTTGAAGGTAGAAAACGGGGAGAAAAAGAGAGAAATAATTCTGGGATGTCTCAAAACCTACCTTTTTTTTCCCTCAGAATGGAGTATAGGTGTTATTTCCCTTTTTTTTTCCACCCTCTGTTAAATATATTTTATATTTCCGTCCAAGACTTGTTAAGATGAGGTTTGAATATTACTGGTTTCATAACAACATTCAGCATTTTTTTACTGCTGCTGCTTGTCCTGCCCATGATCAACTTAAACACTTTGATAAAATCTCATTAAAGGCAAAAAAAATTCAGGGATTAGCTCAACTGCTGGATAAATCTTCAGGATAATTTGGGGGAAAATTGTGTGCAAAACGTGAAAGAGAAGAAAAAAATAGCACAACTTGGGAGTGAAACGAGCAGCTGATGCAGCTCTACTGACTGGTTTGTAGGGAATCAAAATGAAAGAACTTGTTAGACCTGTGAGAGGGTGGAAAATCAGGTTTTTGGGGGTTTTTTAGGCCCCTCATAAATCTGCAAGTGTGTCAACACGGAAGGAGGAAAAGAACTTCGGAGATCCTGGTAAAGTTCCTGAAAAAAGAGGGTAAGCTCGGCAGAATGAAGCCCGGAATCAGAGGTAGGAATGAAAAAAGTCAGTTTTTAGGGCAAAATCAGACAGTTACAGACAAATGAAAAGCTCCGACCGTGTGTTGGTGGGTTTTTGTGACCGAGGTGGAAAACAGGCGGACACAGGAACGGTGCCAAAATTCAGGTGTAGAAAGTGAAGTTTATTGCAGGAAGTTTGCAGGGTTGGCTGAGCAGCTGTTCCTGAAGAGGACAAGAGACACTTGGGAGATGAATTAAAACAGGAAATTTGGGAATTCTGCGACGTTGGGATAAACCCAGAGGTGTTCAGTTGGTTTTTACGGCAGTTTCCCCGAGCGACCTGAAGCGACCGGCACGCGAGGGCAGGTTTTCCTTTCAGGAATCTTTACCCACCTGTGCTCTTTGCCAGAGGAAACCAAACAGGGTTCGGTTGTGGGTTTTCCCCTTTGCAGGTTGGGATGCAGCAGAAGGAATTCCGAGCTCTGGGACCCCCCGGAGCAGCGGGAAGAGCTCCTTGCCCGGCGCGTGTGGCACCGGATGCGGGAGCTTCCAAGTGGGCCAGTCGGAGCGGAGGAGATGAAAGTGAGGACAGTTCTTGGGCAGGGATTTCCAGAGGAATGTGATTCATGGGATAGCTCCTGGGGTAATTAGGGCTGCAGCTGCTGTGGGAACCTCTGCCAGGACTAAAAAAGTCCCTGGTGGCCAGAAGAGAGTCAGGGGAAAGGTGGGAGGAACGGCGGAGTCACCTCCGGGCACTGCCAGCTCCACCCCGGGCACAGGCACAGATCCTGCTCCCAGGATCCCCTCAGCTGGCCAGGCTGGGAGAATCTTGGAATCCCAGGTGGGTTTGTGTCCTCTGTAAACACCAGTGAATGGCAGGGATGTAAAGGNCCAACAACAACCCAGCCCTCCAACACAAACACCTTTTATTTGTGCACCTCATTCCTCAAGGTTTTGTTTCAGGAATCGTTTCTTTCAGTCCTATAATAAATAGGACTTTTTAACCTCTCTGATAATACTTTGATATTCCTTAATTTTAGGTCACAATTTTCATCTGTTGATATTTATTTCCAGTTATGTTGAACGGAGCATTTTAGATTTGATCCAAAATGAGTGAAGAGCTCTTTAACAATTTGGGGGGAGAAGGGATAAGGAATATTCTGCTTCCTTCTAATATACATTTCTAGTTTAAATCTTTTACTGGGAACTGGGGGCTTGTGAAATACTAACCCCAGAATATTGTTTTCTCTCACTAATGTGCCATCAAACCTCACTTTTTTAGCACTCAAAGTGCAAATTCCACCTCTCGTTGGCTGCAGTGGATTCCTACCCACTGAAATTCAGGCAAAAAGCCCTACACCAATCCTACTACAGGATTAACTTTACTAGAGGAAAGCAGGGTGAAAACTGATTATTTTAAAAATTTTAAATAATTTTTTAAAGTCAACTAAAACTAGTTCTAAAATGAAACCCACTGTTTCAGCAGGTTTAAAAAAGAGCTCAGCTCATCCCAGAGTGTTTTCCCTCAACAATTGGGTCCTCACAGTCTCCAAAGTAGGTTAATAAATAGAGTTTAATAATCCTTTGGTTTCTCTGTGGTTTCATTTTCCTGCTTAACACGAAGGTCTGGGGTGTTGAACATCCAGTATTTTTTTTCCTGAATGCACAAACAACAGGATATGAAATTCCTGTTATATCCAGCACCCTGAGAGAGGATTTGGGCAACGGGTTGGTGATGGGAATGTTGGTGGGGTCATTCAGAACGCTGGGTAAAGTCTGTGAGATGCAGAACTGGGAGGGTGTTTGTGCCCATTTTAGGTGAGAAGGTTGAGGTGAGTGATGAATTCACCACGTGGGACACCTGGACTGGCCGGAGCTTGGAATTCCTGACGGCAGAGTCGCCTTTCCTGCTCCCCCTGAGGGATTTGGTGCTCCTTGGACACTCAGTCTGCAGAAGTGTGGGGTCTCCTGCCAGTTTGCAGCCCAACTGTAAAATGAAACGTGGCTTTTTTCGAGACATGGAGGAATAAAAGGCAAAATAAATTGCAAATTGAAGGTAAAATATGCGGGTACTTGATCAGAGACAGAACGAAGGGAGAAGGAAGGAAGTTGAAGTTGTGTGGCACAGAGGTTTTGATCAAACCCCAATTAATTTGAAAGCAGAATTAATGGTGCTGTTTCCATGGGTTCTTTCAGCTCCACTTCTGCTCTGGGAGCAAAGAGGAACCAGGAAGTTTGAGCAGAAGCTGCTGGGAAACATCAGCCCTGAGATGTGGCATTTAATTCCGATGTAATTAAATAAATCTCCTGGAAATAACCAGGGAATGCTGCTCCTCCTGTGGTGTCAACGTGGTGTTTTCCCTCCCAGGTGGGTTTGGAGCTGCTGGGTGGCAAAAGCAGGAGTTCTGCAGGTGTAATTCCAAAGGTGTAATTCCAGAATGTTCCATGTCTGCTAACAGAGGTGGCTGCAGGAGTGAGGGAGGACTTGGATAAGGAGGGAGGGACAGGGATTTTGGACAAGGGCCTGGAGAGACAGGACAAGGGGAAATGGTTTCCTACTCTCAGAAGGCAGGGTTAGGTGGGATAGTGGGAAGGAATTGTTGGCTGTGAGGGTGGAGAGGCCCTGGAATAGAATTCCCAAAGAAGCTGTGGCTGCCCCTGGATCCCTGGAAGTGTCCAAGGCCAGGTTGGAGCAAGCTGGGCTAGTGGAAGGTGTCCCTGCCCATGGCAGGGGGTGGAATTATCATCTTTAAGTTCCCTTCCAACCCAACCCGTTGTTGGATAAGTACCATCCAGTTTTCCATCGTTTGTGGGGTGTGGGTCTCCACCTCCTTATGGAATAGGATCCATGTCCCCCTGGGAAAGGGAGGCCTTGCTGAGCCCCAGCTCCCAGTGCTGCTCCAGTGGAACACATCCCACAGTTGTTATTCTCTTGGTTCCAGCCAGATCATTTGTTGTCCCTGCCCTCTCACACTTCCCATTCCCAAAGGAATTTTTCAGGCTTTGCCTGGCAGAGGGAGCTGTGCAGACCAGGAGGGAGCAGCTGAGATCCAACAGTTCCATTGGAGCAGTTGAGGTGTCACAGCTGAGTTCTGGGAGCTGAACAGAACACTGGGCTCTGATCGTGGGGGAGCATCCAAAGGATGCTGGGATTGGCGTGTTCCAGCCTCCAGAAAGAGGGAAGGGTTTGGGAATTCGCTGGGGTCACCCCACGTCACTGCTGGAGGGTTGTGTGGTGCTGCAGGTGAGAATGGGCTCCTGGAAAAATGGGAAGTGTTGGTGTTTTCTGTGGGCAAGGCTGGTGAGTGTTGGGAACCAGTGACAGCACCCAGGGAATGGCTGGAGCTGTGCCAGGGCAGGCTCAGGTTGGATCTCAGGACAACATTCTTCCCCCAGAGGGTGGTTGGCACTGCCCAGGCTCCCCAGGGCAGTGGGCACAGCCCCAAGGATGCCAGAGCTCCAGGAGGGACAGGGGGCATTCTTGGGGTGTCTGTGCTGGGCCAGGAGTTGGACCCTGACCCTTGTGGGTCCCTTCCCACCCAGGATATTCCATGATTAACATGTTTGAACTCAGGGATGGCTCAGTCACCCCTTCTGTCCTGAGCCCCTGGGTCATGTGCCAGCCACTCACAGAGGAGGATTGGCTGCAGATGATTCACATCCCAGCTGATTTTCCGAGTCCCACCCTGAGCTTTCTCCCGGAGCAGAAGAGTCTGTGGTGCCTGATTTCCTTCCCTCCATTGACACTGGGCTGAAAGGGTGGCCTGCAAAGCCAAGAGTCCTGTGTTTGTCCCCCAGCAACAGGGGCAAGGTTTCCCACTGGCTGAAGGCAGCAATTTGTCCTCTTGCTGGTTGCTACCAGTTCATTTTCCCCTCCCCAGGTGTTTCCTCACCACGTGGTGGTTGGTTTTCAGTCTCTGCTCAAAGACCCCTTCTACCAAAAATCCCTTTGTTTCCCTTCCCTGGGATGATGGAAAAGTCTCCAGCTATTTCTTAGTGTGCCCTTGGGATCATCCTGCTGGTTTGGGCCTCCTGACCTCTGTTCTACTCTTGCCTCTTCCATTGCCTTTTCTGTTCCATGATTCTATTCCGTAGTGTCCTGATGGAGATGGAGAGGGACTGGGGATGGAGGGACAGGACACAGGGAGTGGCTTCCCACTGCCAGAGGGCAGGGAGAGATGGGATATTGGGAAGGAATTCCTGGCTGGGAGGGTGGGGAGGCCCTGGAACAGAATTCCCAGAGAAGCTGTGGCTGCCCCACCCCTGGAAGTGTCCAAGGCCAGGTTGGAGCAAGCTGGGCTAGTGGAAGGTGTCCCTGCCCATGGCAGGGGGTGGAATTATGGAATTATATCATCCTTAAGGTCCCTCCCAACCCAAACCATTCCAGGATTCCCTGATCCTGGACATCATCTCACCTGAACTGCCACAACATTCCTCACCTCCCCTTTTATTCCTGGTTCCACTGCCACCAAAGCAGTGCCCTCTCTCCAGCTCCAAACATTCCCAGAGCAGCAGCAGCCCGGGCTCTGGGTGTGGGTGCCGTGGCCCTGCTGAACATCAGCTGTGTCCAAGTGCTTTTAACTTGTTGCCCAACAAAACAATGTGTCACAGCAGCACTTTGGCAGCAGCGACGCTTTTCTGGCCCCATCCACTGCACTTTCCAGGGTCTTGTCGGGTGTTCCTGGCTCTGGAATTCTGCATCCCTGGATTTCTCTGTTAATCTTTGGTGCATTCAGTAAACACCCAGCCCGGAGCAGGTTGGATTTGGTTGGTTGTGTGCAGGGAGCTCGGCTTAGTTAAATTTGATTTTAAGCAGTGGGATTAAATAATAAGGTCAGATTTTACTTCACACAGGCTTGGACCAGGAAGGGTTTATATTCTGTGGGATTTGCATAAAAGAAAGGTGTTTCTGGCTGTCTTGAACATTATTTTATATAAATCTGTTCCTAAGGGTTTTGGGATTGAAATTTCTTTGTGTCAGTGCCCCGTGATCTCCATTATTTAATGTTTTGTTATTTACTAAGGTACTGAGGTACTGAGGAAATCCCTAAGTTCAATTATTTAGAATTGTCTTGTACAAAAGTTTTCTGTGCCCCTGATGCTTCTTTTTCGGAGACAGAGGCAAAAAAATTTGGGAATGTCAGGAGTGAGGATCCACAGCACTGAAACAGGAGCAGAGGGGAGCAGAGGGCTGGAAGGATTCATGTGGAGCACCGAGCTCTGTGTCCCCAAAAGGGGTTACCAGGGTAGATGGAATTCCTGAGGAAGCATTAATGAGCTCCTCGAATCCCCAGGGAACACCCTGAGGAGGAGCTGCCCGGGAATGCTGAGGATCCAGTCCCTTTCACTGGGAAAAGGTGATGTCACTCAGTGCCTCGCCCAGCAGGTTCCTGGGGTGGAGATCCCGGGAGAACTGGTGCGACTGGAAGGCAGGAGTTCCCTTCCAACGTTAAAATCGACTTGGGCTGCTGAATAAAATGGGATCATTTCCCTAATTTCCCCTCAGATGTTCTGATACCCACACGGGGCCGAAGCTGTTTAATAACCTGGAGCTGGGTGAGTTGGGGGGGTTGGGGAGGGATTGAAATCGGGTAAGGAGGAAACTTTGGGATGGTTTTGTTCCTTCTAAAATCGTTTTCTTCCCGGTTTTTGTTATTTTTCCAGCTCCCATTTCTCCGTGAGTGATGGTTTCTCTGGATGTTGCTCAGAAAGCTGCTGTTCTTGCACGGAGCAGAGCAGGGAGAGCTGGTTTGTAATGTCATTTCCTTCAAAAATATTCCCAGTGATGCCTAAAAAGCGGGATGGAAAAGAAATCCTCTTTATCTCTCATTTATTTTGTGGGGTTTTTTTATATTTATTTCCTATTTCTTTGTCTGTGGATCCCCCGTGGAAGGGGGAGAGCTGGCAGCTCAGGAAAGCCTGGCTGGGAAAGGCAGGGATTTGAAGTCTCAAGCACCAGCCCTCTCTCCCCAGGTGTTTGAATTAATGAACATAAATAGAAAGCAGATAATTTGGAGCCACCTGTAGCAAAGCAATTTCCTTTGCACGGGGAGTTTTGCTCTCGGATCCTGAGCCGGGGCACCCCCAGGAGAGGAGCCCTCAGCAGCCAGAGGAAGAGCTCAGCAGGCAGGAACAGCCTTTTCCTTTTAACCAACGTGTAGCTGCTGATGGCTGTGGCAAGAAAATTCACAACCTGGGAAAAAAAAAAAATTCCCCAAACCCCTCCCTTTTTAAGTCCTTGCCCCAAAGAAATCTGTTGGAAATATTTCCTTGGAGCTGCCTGACTTTCCCTTCGGCTCTGTGTGGGTTCCATGGGCTGCTTGTGTTGTCCAGAGGCTTCCAGGGGTTTTGGAATTGCACAAAACTCAGAGGCAGGACTTGTGGCAGCAGCATTTCAGTTGGAAGGGATTGGATCACTTGGAATCAACTATTCCAACCCCGCTGCTGAAGCAGGGACGGGTTGTCCAGGACTGTGTCAAGGTTCAGAGACCTTGGGGTCCCTTCCAGGGCCTAAAGGGGCTCCAGGAGAGCTGGAGAGGGACTGGGGACAAGGGATGGAGGGACAGGACACAGGGAATGGCTTCCCACTGCCANCAGGGCCTAAAGGGGCTCCAGGAGAGCTGGAGAGGGACTGGGGACAAGGGATGGAGGGACAGGACACAGGGAATGGCTTCCCACTGCCAGAGGGCAGGGAAAGATGGGATATTGGGAAGGGGTTCTTGGCTGGGAGGGTGGGAAGGTGCTGGAATGGAATTCCCAGAGAAGCTGTGGCTGCCCTTGGTTCCTGGAAGTGTCCAGGGCCAGGCTGGAGCAACCTGGGTTAGTGGGAGGTGTCCCTGCCCATGGTAGGGGGTGGGATGGGATGGGATGGGATGGGATGACCTCCAACCCAAACTATTTCATGATCCAAGTTTTGACTTCCCACAGTCGCTCCCAAGGCTCCCTTTCAGGAGAGGACGTTTTATCCAACACTTTTCCCACCCTCCTCGACCACCATGGGGTGACCGGGGGGTTCCAAACTCCAGGAATGTTTTAAGCCAGATATTTTTGAGGAGAAAAGACCCCCAGGACACCTGCAGGGCTGCAGCATCCTTTGGGAACGTGGGACCAACGTGTCCTTCGGGAAAACCTTGGCTTGGCAGCCCTGCCAGGTACTGGGTGTCTCTGTCCCCTCTCCTGCACTCCAAGAGTGCAGTTTGTACAATTCCCAGGATCTGGGAGGAGATACCCCTGTGGGGGGGAATTCCTACCTGCCTCTGAACTCCCTGTGTCCCAGACAAACCCAGAACCCCCAAATATCCGTTGTTTCCTGACAAATCCCTGTTTATCAGCACCAATCCCTGGGTGACACCCAACCCAGGGAGAGCTGCAGGGAATTCCAAGTGCAGGCAAATCCTGGAGCCCTGGAAGCATTCCCTGGGCCTTGATGGCATCTCCCTGTTCCTGTGAGTTCGGATTTCCCGATTTGGAGCCGGGATCTCCCAGGGGCTCATCTGAACCTGCTCTTTACTCGCACTTGGAAAATGTCAGGCATGTGTTTGTCAAACGTGGAGCTGCTTCAGGCACAATTATGGATTCCTTTCAGCCTCGGAGTGAAGTGATTTCAGGAACTGGAGCAGGGAGTGTGTGCTGATATAATTACCCTGAGAGGCACCAGCTCTGGGAATTGCCTCTATTTGTTTCCAAACAAACGTGGTTATTTGTGTGGGTACAGGATCTGTGTGTGGAGAAACCCTTTTGCTAATAACGACTGAAGATGGGATGTGTTCCAGAAATCCTGGGATCCTGGAATGGTTTGGGCTGGGAGGGACCTTAAAGATCATCCCTGCCACGGGCAGGGACACTTTCCATCATCCCATGTTGCTCCAAGCCCAGCCTTGGACACTTCCAGGAATCCAGGGGCAGCCACAGCTTCTCTGGGAATTCCATTCCAGCACCTCCCCTCCCTCACAGCCAGGAATTCCTTCCCAATATCCCATTCTCCCTGCCCTCTGGCAGTGGGAAGCCATTCCCTGTGTCCTGTCCCTCCATCCCTTGTCCCCAGTCCCTCTCCAGCTCTCCTGGAGCCCCTTTAGGCCCTGGCAAGAGTTCCAGGACTCCCCCTGTCCATTCCCTGAGCTCCCTGCTCTCCCCATGCAGAGGGAACAGGACAACCTGGCATTCCCAGCATCAAATATCCAAGTCAGCCTGTTCCTCCTGCTTTCCCATTCCACAAACCCTGCACCAGCTCCCTGCAGCCCTTGGGAATTGTGCTCTGCTCCTGCAGCCCCGTGATGGTGTCAACCCCGACCCATCCCCGGCTGGGACTGGGATTAAAGGGATGAGCCACCTTTGAGCTGGGCTTGCCCTGGGCTGGGAGGTTGTCCAGAGCCCAGACTGCCAATTCTCTCAAAACCAGGGAATTTAGTTGGAGGGGAATGCAGTAAAAACTCCAGTCTTTTGTCTGGGGTGGAGCCGCCTCAGCTCCGAGAGCTTTGCTGGGGGAGGAACTTTTTGGGATTGAGGACTCACTGATCTGGGTTGGGATCGAGTTGTCACTGATTTGTTTGGCACCAAGTTATCACTGATTTCCTCTAGGAGCAAATTATCACTGATTTTATTTAGGATCAATTCTCACTGATTTATTTCATATCAACTTCTCTCTGATTTGAATTGAGATCCAGTTCTCTCTCATTGGAATTGGGACTAGGATGTCACTGGTTTGGTTTAGGATCAAATTCTCACTGATTTGGGTCGAGACCAAGTTCTCACTGCTTTGGTTTAGGACTAAGTTATCAGTGATTTATTTTTGGATCAAGTTCTTCACTGATTTTGCTTGGAATGAACTCACTGATTTGAACTGGGATCAGATTCTCGCTGATTTGGTTTAGAACCAAGTTCTCACTTATTTGGATTGGGATTGAGCTCTCACTGATTTAGTTTAGGGACAAAACTGGAATGGGCAGAAATGTTTCGGTAAAAATTTCGTATCAAAGCATCTGTTTGAGGGGTTTTTTGTTGTTGGGTTTTTTTTATTGTTTTGGTTTAGTTTGGGTTTTGGTTTTTTTTTTTTTTAATTATATGTTTGATGTTTGAGGGGCAAAAAAGGTAAAATCTTGAGAATTTTTTCTTTTTTCTCCTTTCCTCTCTTTCCCTTTTCTTCTTTTTCCCCGGGAAAAGGCAGCCTGTTCTGGTTTGCCTTTCCCACCTCATTTTACACTTTTCCTCCTAATTCTGGTGATTTTTGCTTTTAAAAACAAACCAGAAAGATCCTGCAACAGAAATCCCATTTTCTCACGTGCCTCTCCACTGATTTTTGTGGGACTATCACATCCATAACCAGCTACAGAGCGTGAAATCACAGCTCTAACAATATATTTAAAATGTCCTGTCAAATTGTGGATAACAGATTCTGGATATCCCAAATTTGGTTATAATTTGGGGGGAGGGAAAAAGCAATTTCCCCCTGGGATTTCCTTTTGAAAGGGCCTAAAATAACCTCCTCCTCTCCCAAGATTTCCCTCCTTCCCTGCACAAGCAGTGCTGGTGCTGCTGTAATTAAATATTTACAGTATTTCTGTATCTGGTGGCTGGGCAGGAACTGGGAAGTGCTGATTCCAACAGCTCCGTGACCTTGTGGGGTGACCCCCTTCTCCCTTTGGCTGCTCTCCCTCTCCCTTTCATCCCCGAAGCCCTCCTGGCTTTCCCAAAATCCCTCTGACAGGTGGCACTGTCTCTCTCCGCGGCTCCCAGGGGAGCAGCTCCCCCCTCGCTCCCTTCACTGCGCTTTTCCCTCTTCGTTTCCTCCTTTTCCCTCCCAATATCCCTCCGAGCTCTTTAATTCCTATTTATCTCCGTGGAATGGTTCCCTCGGTCTTTTGGTGCAATGGGGCTGAAAGGAGATTTTTTAAAAAAAGGCCCTTTTAACCAATTTTGTGCCTCCCTCTGGAGGATTCCTTCCCAAGGCCAGGAATAGCTGTGGTGGGAGCAGCTCCGCGCCTGCACAGCCGGAATTCGCTGCGGATTTCCAGCCCTCCCCGTGCCCACAGCCTGGGCTTTGGGCTTTTTTTTTCCCCCCTGCTTTTCCCCCTAATGTCTCCTGGACCTTCTTGCTGCTGTCTTTTCCATATAAACGCTCCCAGGCCGTTTTTCCTGAGGCAGCAGGAGCTCCGGGAGCAGCCGAGCCTGGGCTGTGCTCCCTCCTCGGGATGAATCCCGGGAGCCCGGTGGGCAGGAATCCTCCTTTGGGCACCTCTGGGCTGCTCCTCTCCCGTGGCAGAGGGGACATTTTCGGGGCTGATTTTCACAGTGACCTATTTTTGCCCCTCCACGTAATTTTTCCTTGTGTTTCTGTCCCGTGGAAAAGGCTCCGGGGGGTGGGAAGAGGTCACGGGGAATGGGGGGATGTTTTTCCCGGAGCATCCAAGCGTGATCCTGGGAGTCTGTGCTCTGTAAAGAAAACTATCCCAGGTCATGTTTAAACACCAGGGAATTCCTTCCCAGTGTTTCAGACCCGTTATCTCACGTAACCAGTTCACTCCCAGCATCCATTTAACCATTCCTGGTGGGATCTCTTACTTAATTGGGAGAATCCACTTCCCAGCGGGAGGTTCCTCCAGGATCCTGCTCAGCCAGAGGCGCCTGGATGAGGAGGAAAAGCTGGAATTGCTGCCTCAAATCATCCTCAGGTGGGTCCAGGTTGCAGCCACCTCTAATCCAGCCTTTTATTTCCTAAAGGAAAAGCTGAGCAGGACAATCCCTTTAAAAGGCAGGATAATGATGGGAAAAAGCTTTGGATCCTTTAACAGACTTTGAGGGAAGAGAGAAGGAAATCATGGGGTGACCAGCTCTGGCTCCATTAATTCCTGGGATGAGGGATCAGCTGTGGGAGGTTCCCAAGAGATTCCCAGTATGGAAAGACTTGTATGAATGCCATTCAAAAACTTGCCAGTGGAACCTTTAATAAAGACACTTCTTTATTCCTGTTTATCCACTGATAAAAGAACATCATGAAGGGCCACCTATGAGGCTTTTAGGCCTGAAGGCACATTCATTCCTATTCCAAAATATGGAATTTTGGACACATATTCCTTGCATTCCAGCCTGCAGACCGAGGAGAGATTTCAAATCTACCTGCTCTCATTTTTCCCCCACAAGGAAAAGGTGGGAAGGCAAAGTGTAAATGAAATATTCTGTCAAAAACGTTCACTTGCAAGTTGGATTTTGATGTTTTTCAGCTCGAAAAAGCCCGTTTTCTCCCCCACATGGTGCTCGTGGAGCAGGAAATTTATGAGTTGTGAGTATTGTAAAGAATATATTCACAAATCATGGGATGCTGGAGTGGTTTGGGTGGGAAGGGGGCCTTAAAATTCATCTCATTCCACCTCCTTGCATGGGCAGGGACATTTCCACTATCCCAGGTTGCTCCCAGCCTTGTCCAACCTGGCTTTGGACACTTCTTCCTACTGGGATTTTTTCCTTGGACTGGTTCTGTTGCCTCTTTACTCAAAATAGGAGCTGTGACTTGGGATTTTCCAGGCCTTCCAAGCAAAATGCTTTGACAAATTTCCCTCCTTCCACCCCAGGGTTTTTTTTAGGAGTTTGCCTAAATCTGAGCCTCCCAAATTCCATGTGATGATGATGAATCTCCTTGTTCCCAGGAGCTGCAAGGCCTGATGTTGGGGTTTGTGTTTGGCAGATGATGGGGAAAAATCCTTCCGTTGAGATCCAAGGCCAAAGGAGGAGCAGCAGCTCCTGGAATAAATGGGAATGAAAAGTATCAAACACCTGATTTAAGGTGAGTTTAAATATTAAGAATGTTGCAGTAAATTATCCATCAAAAATAGATTTTTTTGGCCAACTTTTCATATAATTTCAACCTAAAGATGGTTTTGCCACTTCCCATATAATTTAAGTATTAAACCACAATTCAATTATGGTTGACTGCAGTTTGTGGGATTAAAAAGTGATCTCCTTCCTCCCCTCCGGAGATTCCTGCTGGATCCCATGGGAAGAACTTTCCCTGGCACACCAACAACCCACACCCTGAGCAACAGGACCTTCTCCAAACCAGCAGGACGTGAAGGAAGGCATCCCTTGCACATTCCCAACGTTCATTGGGGCATAAAAGTGTGGATTTCAGGAGCAGCATGGAAGGAACAGAGTGAGATGGATAATTCCTGCATTATTCATCCATTCAGGAATTCAGGGTTATCCTCTAGAGAGACAAAACTAATGGATTGTCTGCAAATATGGAGGTGATAAAAGATTCCAGGAAGGTGATCCAAGGGCTGGAGCCCCTCTGGAGCCAGGCTGGGAGAGCTGGGAATGTTCCCCTGGAGAAGAGAAGGATCCAGGGAGAGCTGAGAGCCCCTTGCA
>NW_016690356.1:70651-80678 GCF_001604755.1 Lepidothrix coronata | reverse complement strand
CCTAAAGGGGCTCCAGGAGAGCTGGAGAGGGACTGGGGACAAGGGATGGAGGGACAGGACACAGGGAATGGCTTCCCACTGCCAGAGGGCAGGGAGAGATGGGATATTGGGAAGGAATTCCTGGCTGAGAGGGTGGGGAGGTGCTGGAATGGAATTCCCAGAGCATCTGTGGCTGCCCCTGGATCCCTGGAAGTGTCCAAGGCCAGCTTGGATGGGGCTTGGAGCAACCTGGTCTGGTGGAAGGTGTCCCTGCCCATCCAGGACCTGTTTAAGGTCCCTCCCAGCCCAAACCACTCCAGGATTCTCTGGGATCAGGTCGGAGCAGCACAGGCCCTGCTCCCTGGGCAGTGTGTCCATGGGGCAGCTGAGCCATCCCTGCCCTTCCCGTGCAGCCAGGGGGGGAATTTGGTCCAAAGCTCAGCCAACTTCCCAAGAAACAAGCAGGCAGGGAGAGGGAGGGAGTTTTCCAGCCGGGATCAGCTGCCTCAGCTCCAGCTCTGCCTCTGCACAACCCTCTCCTGCCTTCCCTGCCCGGCGCTCCGTGACAGCGGCGGCGGAGCGGGAATGTTTTACTACCTGGTTTCTGGTCCTGACATTCCCATGGCAACCTCCTCCCCCAGAGGAGTCCCAGTTTAGAGCTGCACAAGCAGGATCTGTTCAGGAAGGAATAAAGGTGGCAGTATGGAAAAGACACTTCCCCGTGTGTTCCTGACGGGCCGTGAATGGCGACGGAAGCGCCGCTGGATCCGAGGCCGTGTGGGTTTGGCAGGACACGCTTCCCAAGGGCAGGGGGCTCAGTGGGGCAAGGAATGTGAAATCAAGGACACTGCAGGAGGCACATCCAAGAGCTGGGATCAGCTGGAAGAGCCAGGATGCAGCAGGGACCTGGTGTGTGGCTGTAGGACAGGAGGGACAACGGGAATGAGGTGGGAGAGGGCTGGGAGTGACCAGTGTGGGCAGGAGCTTGTGCCTTGTCCCAGCTGTACATCCCAAATCTGATCCATCCCTGCCTGTCCTCCTCGGGAACACCATATCCCTCTGCCAGGCCCCCTTTGGTGTCCCCAGGAGCCATTTGGGGTGAACAGAAGGGGTTGGGTCACACCTTTGGGGCTGGAAAAAGGCTCGTTGAACGTGGCAGCTCCATGTGGATTTTCCTTTGGTTTCCCAAGATAACGAGGTCCTACAGTAATTTGGGACTGTTGGGGGGCTGCTGCAGGATCTGATGTGAGCATGGGGGATTTGAGGAATTGTGAGGTCTGGAAAAGGAGGCAGAGGGGGGACAGGGGGTGGGAAGGCAAGGAAGGAGCAGGAGGAGGGAGGTGAGGACAATCCAGGGAGGAGAGAGAAGGGGAGGGAGGGATGAGCGCCTGTGGAGAGCAAAGATTCCCATCTCCCTGCTCTGGTTTTGCTGGCAAAAGGAAGCCTCAACCCCCAAAATCTTACTGCCATCACCCTCCTTCCAGCCCAGCTCGGCAGAGGAGCAGCACCTCCCTGTCCCTGGGAGCTGAAGGACTCTGGGAATGGGTCACTCTGGGAAACCGGGCTCTCCAGCCCCGGATTTCCCTAATTTTGAGAGCCCAGTTTCCCAGAGTGACCCGTTCCCAGAGAGCAGCCCCTGCTCCGCTCAGCAGCACGAGGCTGGAGGGGCTGGAGGCACGGCAGGAGCACGGACAAGGCGGATTTGGAGGGATGCAGGGCTTGGAATGTGGCCTCCCGCAGGTGCAGCACCATGGGCACGGCGGGAGACGCCGAGTGGCTGCGCTGGGTGACGAAGCAGTTCGGGAACATCGCCGGGAAGGACAAGGAAATCAGCCTGGAAGAGTTCAAAAGTGCCCTGCAAGTGAAGGAGGTGAGGGGTCCCCGGGGATGGGCCGTGGGGGTCCTGCCCCAGGACAGCACCCAGCTCTGCCCCAGGAGGGGACCGAGGGAAAATCCAGCTTAAAAATGGGACTGTGAGGTGTTCATGGGGTTAGAGGATCCTGGGATGGTTTGGGAAGGAAGGACACTAAAGGTCTCTCCTCGTTACACCCTGTGCAGGGTGGTCACAAAACCTGCTCCAGGGAAAGGTGTCTCTGCCCATGGCAGGGGGTTGGAACGAGGTGCCAGAGGGCAGGGTTAGGTGGGATATTGGGAAGGAATTCTTCCCTGGGAGGGTAGTGAAGGACTGGAATGAAATTCCAAGGGAAGCTGTGGCTGCCCCTGGATCCCTGGAAGCAACCAAGGCCAGGCTGGGGCAACCTGGCTGTGCTGGAAGGTGTCCCTGCCCATGGGAGGGGGTGGAACAAGATGAGCTTTACGGTCCTTCCAAGCCAGGCATTCCAGGATCCCATGACTTGGGATCATCCCAGCTCCCGTGGTGCTCCCACAGTCCTTCTTTGCCGAGAGGTTCTTTGCCCTGTTCGACGCCGATGGCAGCGGCACCATCAGCCTGGAGGAGCTGCTGAGGGCCCTGAGGCTGCTCGTGCACGGGGACCAGCGGGACAAGCTCAGCTTCCTCTTCCAGGTCTACGACGTGGACGGTGAGACGAGGGAAAACGCACTGAGCCGTGGTTTTTTGGGATAAAGGTGGGATTTGGAAGGTGGGAGGGCTCTGCTCTGAGCAGAGCCAAGGGCTGGCGGGGGGTCTGCGCTGCTGGAGCTTCGTGTCTGTCTGGGATCATCATTCCATGGTGAGAACATCAAAAATCCGTCTGAAAGGCAGCAATTAAATTGGCCACATGTCAGGAATTCCCATGGAGTGCTTTCACCCTCAGCCATGGAGAGGAGTGGGCTCTGCTCTGCTCAAACACCAACTCCCCATCCCGGTTTCATGGACCTGGAGGATCATTTTGGTTGGAAAAGCCCTTTGAGATCGAGCCCAAGCTCCCCCAGCACTGCCAAGGCCACCACTAACCACGTCCCCAAGTGCCACATCCACAGGGCTTTCAAACCCCTCCAGGGGTTGGGGACCCCACCCCTGCCCTGGGCAGGTTGTTCCACTGCCCGACCACCCTTTCCACGAAGGAATTTTCCCCGGTGTCCAACGTGCCCCCCCAGGCAGCGGCTCCATCGAGGCGGAGGAGCTGCAGTTGGTGCTGCGCTGGTGCCTCCGGGAGAGCTCCGTGTCCCTGCCTGAGGAGCGCCTGGGGGACCTCACCAGGGCCCTCCTGGAGGCGGCTGACAGGGACCACAGCGGCTCCATCACCTTCCCGGAGCTCCGGGAGCAGCTGGAGGCCTTCCCAGAGCTCATGGAGAACCTGACCATCAGGTGGGACCCTCCGGCTGGGAGTCCCCCCCCGGGGAGCACATTTTTCCTCCTGTCTGGAGGAAAACTGGGGGGTTTCTGCTCCTGTCAAGGCTCTCGGGGGGGGCAAACTGGGCAGGGCTTGGCTGGCACTGGGAGCAACTTGGGAACCTTGGGCTTGGATGCAGGGATGGTGTTGGGATGGTGGTTTGGATGTTGGAATGGGTGCTGGGATGGTGTTGAGATGGGTGCAGGGATAATGCCAAGCCAGGTGCTGGTCTTGGATTGAGGGATTGGTGTTGAGGTTTGGGATTGTGATGGGATGGGCGTGGGACTTGGATACAGGGGTGAGTGCAGGGATGATGCCACAGGTCTGGGTGCAGGAATGGTGCTGGGATGGATGCAGGAATGGTGCTGGGATGGATGCAGGGATGGTGCTGGGATGGATGCAGGGATGGTGCTGGGATGGATTTGGGATGGATGTAGGGCTGATGCCACACTGGATGCTGGGCTGGGATGCAGGGATAGGTGCTGGGGTGGTGCAGGGTTGCCCCCATGCTGGTGCCAGCCCGGCACACGCCCGCCCCTGCTCCCCCTTCCCGGGAAGGCAGCTCAGCTCCCTTCTCCCAGTGCCGCCAGTTGGCTGAAGCCCCCGGAGCCCCCGGAGCGGCCCCGCCCGCGCTGCCTGTCCCGGGGCTACTGGTACAACCACCGGGGCCAGCTGGGCTGCCTGGGGGCCTTCGCCGCCCTCAACCTGCTGCTCTTCACCCTGGCGGCCCTGCGGCACCGCGGGCTCGGCCCCGCGATCATGCTGGCCCGGGGCTGCGGGCAGGGGCTCAACCTCGACTGTGCCCTCCTGGCTGTGAGTGCGGGGCACGGGCACGGGGAGGGGTTTAGGACTGTGGGGGGCCGGGAGGGACGAGGGTCTGCTGGGAGTCCAGGGGGGATGTTGCCCCCAGCATTTCCAGTTGCCCCCCAGCATCTCCATCTGCCCCTGGTATCTCCCAGTGCCTCCAGCCCCTCCCCTTGCCCCCTGGCATCTCCTACTACCCCCAACGTCTCCCATCGTCCCCTGGTATCTTCCATTGCTTCCCAATATTTCCCATTGCTTCCACCACCTCCAGCTGCCCCTGGCACCTCCACTTACCCCAAATATCTCCCATTACCCCCCTGGCATCTCCAATTACCCCAAACATCTCCCATTGCCCCCCCAGCATCTCCCATTGCCCCCAACAGCTCTAATTGTCTCCAGCACCTCCAATCATCCCCAAAATCTCCCATTGCCCCCTGGCATCTCCAGTTACACCCAACATCTCTCATTGCTCCCAACAACTCCACTTGCCCCTGGCATCTCCCGTTTCTCCCCAGCACCTCCCGTTGCCCCCCTGCTATTTCTCATTGCCCCCCCAGCTATTTCTCATTGCCCCCCCAGCATCTCCTGCTGCCACTGCCACCTCCAAATGCCCCACACATCTCTCATCGTCCCCTGGCACCTCCCATCGCCCCCCGCAATCCCTGACTGCCTCCCAACACCTCCCATTGCCCCCAAGTGCCCCTGGCATGCCCAATTTTCCCCTGGCACCTCTCATTGCCCCCCGGTATCTCCACGTGCCCCCAACACCCCTCCCTTTGTCCCCCCGCCCCGGAGGTGCCGATGCTGCGGCGGTGCCTGACCTGGCTCCGCTCCACGGCCGCGGCCGAGGCGCTGCCCCTGGACCAGCCCGTGCAGTGCCACCAGCTCGTGGGGTACGTGGTGCTGGCCCTGGGGGCCGCTCACAGCGGGGCTCACATCGCCCACCTCGGTGAGTGCCGGCGCTGCGGCGGGGGGACCTCGGCTACGGCGGGGGATCGGGGCAGAGGGCGCGGGGAGAGGGTGCTCCTGTCCCGGGGGGATGGAGATGTCCCGGGGGGATGGAGGTATCCCGGGGGGATGGAGGTATCCCAGGAATACGTGTCCTGGGGGATGCTCGTGTTGAGGGGGATGCCCGTATCCCAGAGGGATGCCCGTATCCCAGAGGGATGCAGATGTCCCGGGGAAGGGAGCTGATGTTCGGGGGGGATGCTCCTGTCCTGGAGGGGTGTGGATATCCCAGGGAAGGGATGCTCGTGTCCCGGGGGTGCACATGTCCCAGGAGGGGGATGTGAGCCCAGGAGAGGGGGTGCCCATGCCGAGGGGGGCTGCGAGGGTACAAGCAGGGCGTGGGCAGGGTGTGGGCAGGGCACAGGCAGGGTGTGGGCAGGAGCAGCAGCGGCGGGCGCGGCGGTGCCGCACAGTCTGTGATCCCCCTCTAGTGGTTCCCAGCCCGGCAGCCAAAGGGCTCCCGCTCCCCCCGCGCTGCTCCCGGGTGGCGTCTGGCACCCACAGCCCCGCACCCCAAAACCCTACACCCCCCAGCACCTCATAACCCTGCACCTCAAAACCCTACACCCCCCAGCAGCCCATAGCCCTGCACCCCAAAACCCTGCACCCTTCAGCCCTGCAACCCCCCCCACAGCCCTGCACCCCAAAACTCTGCACCCCACAGCCTTGCAACCCCCCGCCCAGTCCTGCACCCCTCAGCCCTGCACCCCCAGCACCCTCCAGTCCTGCACTCCCAAGCCCCCCATTGCCCTGCACCCCCCAGCCTGTCACCCCCCAGCCTCCCCAGCCCGCGGTGGGTGCCAGGGCTGCCCACCCCCCTCAGGGGAGCAGCTCTGCCCCCCCTGCCCACCCTCCCGCACGATCCCCCGGCACAGGATGCCCCGGTGCCCCCGGGACACGACACCGAGCCCGGGAAGGGGGTCAGGAGAGGGGGAACGGGGCATTCCCGCGGTGTCCGGGTGAAATCGGTGTCCCTGTGTGTGTGCCCCCAGCCCGGTTGGCACAGCAGGACGGGGGCCCTGCCCTGCTCGAGTCGCTGCTGTGGGCACGGCCCGGGGGGGGCGGCGTGGCGGGCACAGCCCCCCAGACCGGGCTGGCCCTGCTGGCGCTGCTGCTCGCCATGGGCACCTTCTCCAGCCCCTGCGTCCGGCGCCGCGGCCACTTCGAGGTGGGAAAGGGGAAAACCCCGGTGGGTGGGGTGGGGGCACCAGGGGGAGGGTCCCGTGGGTGGGTGGGTGGATGGGTGGGTGCCCATCCAGGGGCTGCCCCGTGGGGAAGGGGAGCTGGGCTGGTGCAGTGCCCCCGACACCCCCTGGACACTCCCCAGATTTGCAGGTTTGGGGTTTCTGGGCTTTTCTCCCCGGATGGGATAAGAGGGGAGGTGGGACAATAGGAATGGCTTCCCACTGGCAGAAGGCAGGGTTGGATAGGATATTGGGAAGGAATTCTCNTTCCAAGCCAAAGCATTCCAAGATTTCGAGCACCCTCTTCTCTGTTTGATCCCACAGAGACCCTCTGGCTGCACATCAGGTCTCTGGGCCAGTGGACCAACAGGCTGTACGAGTACTTCCAGCAGCTGGAATCACCCAGCCCGGAGCCGAATCCGCCCGGGAGGAGCCGGAGCTGGGCACAGGTCGGTGGGACTGGGATCAGCTCTGGGCAAACCCAGCAAAGCAGCACAGCCAGGTCTGGGCTGGATGTGGAGTGGATCCCTGGGGTGCTGGGTTATCCCTTGGGAGGCACATTCCCTGCACGGTGCTTGCCCAGCCCTGGGGGATTTTGTGTCCCACTGCCCTGCTGACCCTGCTGGAGGGACACAGCCCCTGGGAGCATCCCAGCAGTGATTCCTGCCCTTTGTTTTCCAGGAAGGCTCGGTGGCCTCTGGCAGGGATGGATCTGTCCAGCTGACAGCATTCAGAGCCACTGCCCCGGGACAGGACCTGGAGAGGGGGGTGAGCACCGAGCCCAGCCCAGGGCAGGGAGGGGGCTCTGCCCCATCCACAGCCAGGAGCGACCTGGAGGAACCAGCCCAGAGCTTCTTTGAGGGATCCTTCAAATGGAACCCCTCGGGTGTGCCCAGGGCCCTGCCAGGACACTGAGAGCCAGCACTGGTGGCTTTATCAGGATGTTGATCCCTCCAGGCTGGAGGAGCAGCCACAGAGGGGGATAGATTGGATACTGGATATCAGGAAGGAACTCTTGGCTGTGAGGGTGGGGAGGCCCTGGCACAGGTTGCCCAGAGAAGCTGTGGCTGCCCCACCCCTGGAAGTGTCCAAGGCCAGGTTGGAGCAACCTGGGCTAGTGGAAGGTGTCCCTGCCCAAGCAGGACCTGGATAATGTTTAAGGTCCCTTTCCACACAGAACATTCCATGATTCATTTGCCTTTCCCCCCCGGGATGCCCTGGCACAGCCTCACCTCGAGGCACAGTTTGGCTCCACCACGTTCCCTGTGCCCCCATTCCCTGCCCACAGGTTTTCTACTGGACCCACCTCTCCTACATCTCTGTCTGGACCCTCCTCATCCTCCATGGTCCCCACTTCTGGAAGTGGTTCTTGGTTCCTGGCTCCCTGTTTGTGCTGGAGAAGGTTCTGGGCTGGGCCTGGCGCCGGGCGGGGGGGCTGCACATCGTGGAGGTCAACCTGCTCCCCTCCAAGGTGTGCACCCAGAGCTCCTCTGGGGAGAGCAGGAATAACCCAGTAAACCAAGAGTTTCCATGGAAAACTGGGGGTTTGGATGGTTTAGGTTTGCAGGGAGAGGTGAAAGAAATTTCTTCGTTTTCAAGCCGTTGTTTATTTAATTGAGAATTTTTGCCGATTTTTCAAGTTCAAAAACACCCAAAGTCGTGGAACAACTGGAGCCAAAATGAAAACTGCCCAGATTCTTAATTTTGACAAAAAACCTGTTTGAGTCCAGCCTGAACTGGGACTGTTGTTCAACACAAAGTGGGCAGAGAACAGGGGAATAAACCCCCTTTTAGGTCCAACCTGGGAGTCTGTCTTGTGTGAGCCACTGCTTAAACTGGGAGACACAGCCCGGGGGTTCAGCTGCACAGGGACCCCCTGGGCACACCAGCCAGTGTCCTCTGGCTGCTCCAGCTTTCCTGCTCCCCTCCTCCTCCAGGTGACTCACCTGGTGATCCAGAGACCTCCATCTTTCCACTTCAAACCCGGGGACTACGTGTACCTGAACGTCCCGGCCATCGCCTCCTACGAGTGGCACCCCTTCTCCATCAGCAGCGCCCCCGAGCAGCCAGGTGGGAGCACAGCCTTCCCAATTGCCCATCCCTGGGGTGGTTTGCATCACTAGAATGATGTTTTGCATCCCTGGGCTGATGTTTTGCATCACCAGGGTGATGTTTTGCCAGCTTGGAGCAGCCTGGTCCCGTGGGAGGTGTCCCTGCCCGTGTGGCAGCAGGTGGCACTGGATGGGCTTTAAGGTCCNTTGGAGCAGCCTGGTCCCGTGGGAGGTGTCCCTGCCCGTGGCAGGGGGTGGAATGAGATGGACTTTAATCTCCCTTCCAGCCCAAAGCATTCCATGGTTCCATGATAACACATCTGCTCCTGTCCGTCCCTGGATGAGCAGAGGTGCCCCGTGGCTGCTCCCACTGAGTGAGCCAGCACAGTCACTGCAAACCCCTCATTCCCCCCAGCTCATGTGGGAATTGGGATAATTCCCTTTTTATTCAAGATCAAACCCATCCGATCCAGACAACTGGTGACAGATCCCTGGATCCCTGGGGGTGGATGTTGTGGGACATCCCCCAGGAGCACAGGCTTGGCCCTGGCTCTGACTGAGGGATGGGGCTGGAAGTGTGTGTGCAGCTGGATAACCCAGCTGGGAAAACCCCCGATCTCGGGAACAGGCAGGGTCAGGAGGGGCTGGGCAGGGAGGGGATGGCCCTGCTCTGCAGGGAGGGGATGTCCCTGCTCTGTGCAGGGAGGGGATGTCCCTGCTCTCTGCATCTCACAGGGCTCCACTGGGCCGGGGGAGACCCAGCGGCTCTGCAGCGTCAAGGTGAGGGGCCGGGGCCTTCCCTGGGCTCAGCATTCCTGGGGGGACCCACCTGTGGGCCTGACCACCCCATCCCTGCTCCTGAGCACCCCATCCCTGCTCCTGAGCACCCCATCCCTGCTCCTGACCACCCCATTCATGTTCCTGACCACCCTATTCATGTTCCTGACCACCCCATCCCTGTTCCTGACCACCTCATCCCTGTTCCTGATCACCCCATCCCTGTTCCTGACTGCCTCATCCCTGTTCCCAGCCATCCCATCCATGTGTCCCCATGTATGGATGGTCCCATGTGGGGCTGATCCCAACCCTGCCCTGCTGGAGCCTTCCTGCTCCTCCCCACCCCTCCTCTTCCTTTGCTCCCATAAAACTTCCCCAAATTCCACCTGCAATGCTCTTTGTGCTCTATCCCTGCTCTTCCCCTCAGGCTGGGAGTCGTTCCAGCCCCCTGTGATCCCTGTGTTCTCTCTCCCAGTGCTTCCTGGACGGTCCCTACGGGACCCCGACGCGGCGGATCTTCCTGTCGGAACACGCTGTGCTCATCGGGGCCGGGATTGGGATCACCCCCTTTGCCTCCATCCTGCAGAGCATCATGTACAGGTGGGTGTCCCTGCAGCTCAGGGTGCCCCTGGAGACCTGGGAGCTTCCCAGAACGGCCCTGGCTGGGTTTGGGAAGCACCAGGTGATGTTCAGCCAGAAAGACCTGTCTTTCGACACCCTTCGGGGTCCTGCTCGCTTCCAACCTCGGCACTCGGTTCCCAGACCCCCAGGGGGGTCCTCCCTCGGTGCCAGGATTTTCCCTGTGGGGGCAGGAAGGGACAGGAAGGAACATCCTGGGGCAGAAAAGGGACAGAGAGGGGCAGGAAGCACAGGAAAGAGCAGGAAGGGGCAGGAAAGGGAAGGCAGGGGCAGGAAGGTGCAGGAGTGGACA
>NW_016690356.1:66645-68343 GCF_001604755.1 Lepidothrix coronata | reverse complement strand
GAGCAGGAAAGGGCAGGAAGGAGCAGGAAAGGGCAGGAAGGAGCAGGAAAGGGCAGGAAGGGCTGTATCCTCGTGCACAGGTACCGCCGGCGGAGGCAGAGCTGCCCCAGCTGCCACCATTCCTGGTGTGAGGAGCTGCGGGACCAGGACATGACCCTCAGGAAGGTAGGAATGGGAGCAGGAGCACGTGGAGGGGCTGTGGGATCCAGGTGTGCCCTGGGGTGGGGCAGGGGGGTACAGAGCCCACGGGCATCCCTCCCGTGCGGGAGGTTTGGGCAGGGCATGGCCGGGTTTGGTGGCCGGATTTGGTCCCTGCGCTGCTTCCACCTCCGGAGCAGAGGCTGCCCTGCCCTTCCAGGTGGATTTCATCTGGATAAACCGGGATCAGAAGCACTTCGAGTGGTTCCTCAGCCTCCTGAGCAAGCTGGAAAGGGAGCAGGCGGAGCTGGAGCCGGGAGGTGAGCGGGAGGCAGGGCCAGCATTCCCGGGACATCCCCCATCCATCCCAGTGCCGGGGTGCGGGTCCGCGGTGCCAGCCGGGCTCCCCTGGCACCCCCAGGGCGGTTCCTGGAGCTCCACCTGTACATGACCTCGGCCCTGGCGAGGAGCGACGTGAAGGCCCTGGGGCTGCAGGTGGCGCTGGATCTGCTGGCGGCCAAGGAAAAGCGGGATTCCATCACCGGGCTGCGCACGCGGACACAGCCCGGCCGGCCCGACTGGGGCAAGGTGGGGCACCGGGACACGTCCCAAAACTGTCCCGGGGCAGGGGGAACCAAGGATAGCCCCCTCTGGGTGCGCTGGGACATCCAGATCCAGGACAGGGAATGCCAGGGGGGCACAGGGAGCCTGAGCTGTGCCAAGGCAGGCAGGGATCAGAAATCAGGGAATGGGTTGGGGGGGAAAGGACCATAAAGATCCATAAGATCCTTAAAGGTTCCAACCCCCTAATCCAGCCCAGGGATCACAGAACCGTGGAATGGGTTGGAAAGGACCTTAAAGATCATCCCATTCCAGCCCCCTGACCCATCCCAGGGTCATAAATCATGGAACGGGTTGGAAAGGACCTTAAAGATCACCTTGTTCCAAGCCCTAATCAGGCCCAGGGATCATAAACCATGGAATGGGTTGGTCTGGGAGGGACCCCCTAATCCAGCCCCCAATCCCCTGGGTCCAGCCAGCACTCCCTCTCCCCCTTCCCCCTGTGCTCCAGGTGTTTGGGAAGGTGGCCCTGGAGCAGGTTGGGAAGGTCCAGGTGTTCTTCTGTGGCTCCCCAGCCCTGGCCAAGGTCATCCGGGGGCACTGCGAGCACTTCGGCTTCCGCTTCTCCAGGGAAAACTTCTGAGCCGGGGCCTTCCCGCCCTGCCAGGCCTGCCCAGGGATGGCACCGGGGCTTGGAGCTGCTCCATCGGGGCTGGGAAGAGGGGGGGTGCACGGTGGGATGGGCCAGGGGGATGTGGGATGGAGGGGTGGGATCCTGGAGCCGGGTGGGATGTGGAGATGGGGGTCCTGGAGCATCCACGGTGGGGTGGGGGGGAGAACCAGGGTCCCAGGGATTTGGGATGGCAGGGATGGGCCCTGTGTCACCTGGCAGGGATTTGGGATGGCAGGGATGGGCCCTGTGTCACCTGGCAGGGATTTGGGATGGCAGGGATGGGCCCTGTGTCACCTGGCAGGGATTTGGGATGGCAGGGGTGGGCC
>NW_016690356.1:58297-65280 GCF_001604755.1 Lepidothrix coronata | reverse complement strand
CGCGCTCCCATTGGCCGCGGCCCGCCCGGGCGGGGCCCGGCGCGGCCCCTCCGTGCGCCCCCGCTGCCCCGCGCGGGGGTTCCGCCACACGACAGGGCCCGGCGCAGGTACCGAGCGGGGCGGGAGAGACCGGGATAAACCGGGATAAACCGGGACAGAACGGGACAGGCCCCGCGGCCAGCGGGCTGGGGACGGCAGGGAGGGGTGAGCGGGCTCAGCCCGCGCCGGCGGGGCTGGGCTGGGCTGGGCTGGGCTGGGCTGGTGTGAGAGCCGGGCATGGGGGAATAGGGGCTGGGAATGCCGGCCCTGGAATGGGGGAATGGGGGATATGCGGTGCGGGAATAGGGACTGGGAAAATACGGTCCATGGGGCTGGGGCATGTGAGAATGTGGGCCATGGAAAGTGGGAATACGGGCTGTGAGATATGGGAATATAAACTGTGAAATGTGGGAATACAGCCTGTAGGGTACAGGAATATGGACTGGGAAAATACGGGCTGGGGGATGCGGGAATAGGGGCGGTGGGAATACGGGGTGTGGGGTGCACAAGTATGAGCCTTTGGATGTGGGAATATGGGCCCTGGGATGTGGGAAGCCGGGCTGTGGTGCTGAGGAACTCCCAGGACCCTTCCAGCCTGAGTCCTGCCTGGAAAACCCCCAATCCAGGGGGATCCAAACTCCAGGGGGAGTAAATGGGGATCACTGAGGGCTCCCAGTCCTGGAAAATCCCGGGGTGTGCTATTCCAGGGGGTTCCGTGGCCTCAGCCCTGGAATGGGGGTATTCCTGGGACATGGGTTGTGTTACTGGGATAATCCTGGAATGGTTTGAGTGGGAAGGGACCTCAAAGCCCATCCAGTGCTGTGGGCAGGGACACCTTCCCTCTTCCCAGGCTGCTCCGATCCCTGGGTATCCCTATGGAAGAGTTTGGAGGGGCTGCCCCTGCTCAGCTCTGGGGTGCCTGTGCTCCATCCCGGTGTTTTCCATGGATTTGTGTCTCGCTGAGGCCTCAGGGATCACAGATCCCACCTGGAGGCTCTCCCAGGCTCAGGATGTTCCTTGGAATGTTGTCCTGGTCCTTAATTTCCCACTGGGAGCTCCAGGGCTGTCCGACCAAGCCTGGGAACTTCCATCTGGGAGAACAGGAGTTTTCCAGGTGCCTCGGGAATGTGCAGAGTGATTCCACCTGTTTGTGGGAAGGATCCAGGTGAGGTTGTGGCTGCTGGGACAGGTGGATTGATTTGTTTGGGAGCTCTGGGAATTTTGTGTGGGATCAGTGAGTCCTGAACGGGATTTAATTCCAAGATTGTGGCCTGTATGTGGGTTTTTTTGGAATTCACTCCCTCTGGAACAGCAGGAAGAGGAGAAAACCTGATGATCCTCCTGCCAGGGAGGGGGAAAATTCCAGTAATATCAATTTTTCCTGCCAAGAAAGGGGAGAATCCAGATAATCCCAATTCTGGGAAGAGCTGAGTGAGGGCTGGGAGGAGGAGAACATTCCAGGATTGGATGGACTCAGCTCCTTCCAGGGAACAGACCTGTGGAAAACAGGGAGAAATCTCATAATTAGTGGGATTTTTGGCCCTTTCTTGTCCCAGGAAGTCAGGATGAGTTTATGCTGCAATTCCTGAGGGATTTGGGCTTCCAAGTGCTGCCCATCCCAAAAAAGCTCAGAAGGATCCAGGATAGTGGGATTATCATTCCAATTTTTGGCTAAAAATCTTCCTCTTGCACATTCCCAGGCAGGGGAAGAGGCTCATTTTCCACCCAGGAATGTGCCATTCCAGCTCTGCCTGTTGGAATCAAGGAAGTGCAGCCCAAAAATGTGGGATTTCTCAATGGATTTTGTTATTTTCCCATCAGGAATCGGAGCCCTTTGGCTTTCCCAGCAGCCACAGGAGCTGCCAGTGGTTCCAAGTTTTCCTGGATAAAACTCTCCAGGGATAAAAAAAAAAGGGATTTTAAGGCCTTTTTGTGCTTCCCAACTCGGCCAGTTGGGAAAAGGCTGAACAATATTTCACGGATCCCTGTCCTGCTGGGGTTTTCTTTGGAAAAGTTGGGAAGTGGGGCTGGAATCCTGCCCTTTGTGGGTTTAAAGGCTTTATTTCCCCCCCAGTGACCCTTGGAATACGGTTGGGAATCGATAAATAAAGTCAAGGTCAGAGGAATTTTGCTGATCCAGGTGTTTTTTGGACCTTTTCCACAAACTTCCATGATTATTTTGGCTTCCCAGCTCCTGGAATGGCTCTGTGCTCTCCCAGGGAAGGGAGGCTTGATTTCATAGGGAATAATTGAAGCATTTTTGGGTGGCAGCTTCAGGAAAACAGGGAAAAATGTGGGAAAAATACCCCCAAGTACCATCTTAGGGCTGTGATCCCACGGGAGCAGGAGCAGGGGATCCTCAAAGTGCTGCTTTGGGGCTTTTTTTCCTCATTTTTGGTGGATTTCTCCTGTTTTTGCTGTTCCGGATCTCGGTTCCTTCGGAAAGGGAATAACGAGCTGGATTTCTCTGAGGTTCCAATAAATTGGCTCTGTTTCTCTGGACTTTTAATTGAGCTGGAAGATGAAAAGGAATCTTCTCATGGAGTTAATTTAACGGGTTCTTTGGGTGTTTGGGGTTTAATGATGGAATTTTCCCGTCGGAGCCGCAGTCGGAACTTCCCGAGCCGGTTCCTGCCGGGTTCAAAGGGAGTTGACTCATCCCTGAGCTTTGTGAGCAGCCCTGAGGTGGCAGAGGATGTTCCCCTTTCCCATTGTTACCATTTTAGGATTTTCTGACGCTCCTGAATAAAATTTGGGAATTAAAGCAATGAGCAAACCCGGAAAACTTAGCAGTGATCCCACAGAATTTCCTCCCAGACCACAGGAAGCTGGGTTTGAAATGGGAATGTTGAGGTGGGAATATTGGAGGGGATAAAATGCATGGAAATGAGATCCCTGGAAAGAAAGCTCCCTGCTAATTCCAAAGGAAAGGAGCTTTTCCCTGGTGTCTCCTCCTGAGTCTGGAACCTTTTCTTCCTCCCTCGTTTGTATCGTTTGTGGGTTTGGAGTTAAACTTGAGCTGATTTGGGAAATTTTGGGTTAAGAAGGTGGAATATGGGAGGGAAGAGTTTTAAAAATCAGGAATTGTGGACGTGGTTTCATAGAGTCCTGGAATGGTTTGGGTTGGAAGGGACCTTAAAGCTCATCTTGTTCCAACCTTCCACTATCCCACGCTGCTCCAAGCCCTGTCCAGCGTGGCCTGGAACACTTCCAGGGATGGGATGTTTGGATTGGGATTGAGGGATTGGATCAAGAAGCAAAGTGTTGGATGAGGCTCACCTGATCCCAGGGTTTCCATGCCTGGTAGGATCCAATGATTCCATTTGGGATGTCCCTGGAGAAGGGGCTGGGGAGGTGCCACAGCACCGGCTCTGGTTCAGGGGGGTGGTTCCCTGTGTTTCCTGGGATTTGGGGCTCATCCAGACTCTCCCAAACACCAGGGAAGGAGCAGAGGGGAGGGGAGGGAGCATGGAATGACCTCAAGTTGGTGGGAGAGCTCTGGACCTTCTGTGGTGGGACAAGGAAGGTCCTTGTCCCTTGCCTTTGGAGGTGGCTCCATTCAGGCTCAGTCCTTGTCTTGCCATGGAAAGCAAAATCTCTTCCATGCATTCTGTAGGGTTTTCCATGCGTTCTGTAGGGTTTTCCATGCGTTCTGTAGGATTTTCCATGCATTCTGTAGGGTTTTCCGTGTTTTCTGTAGGGTTCAGTCCAGGCTGTGTCTCTGAGGGACCTTGGGAGTGTCCCCGAGCTCTGGGAATGGGGCTCAGGGCAAATCCCTGCTCTGGAACTGAACTTCCAGTCCATCCAGTGTGTCCAAATGTGCTGGGATCGGCGGGATTGGAGGAATTCTCCTTGAGGAAACCTCTGGAGACACCTGGACCTTCCTTCTGGGAGGTTGTGGAGCTCTCCCTGAGGAGTTTGGAGGCAGCTGAGCAACAATTTTCCATGAAATCCCAGCCTGTGCCATGCCTTCCCACTTCCATGGGCACGGGGGGTTATTCCAGAGCTTGGATGCAGCGGATCCCTGGCGGCCGAGCAAAGTAGGTCAGTTCTTTGGGAATGCTGTGATTAATTTATAAATGCCATCTTTTTCCTGGGGGAGATGGGGATCCAGGTGGATCCCAGTGCTCCTCCTCCTGCCACAGCAAAGTGATGCTTCCCGGGAAAAGAAGAGGAGCCGGGAGGGAGGGAAAGGATTATTTTTAAGCCCTTCTGGAGCTTTTCCTTGAACGTGAAATGTGGTTTTTTTTCCCCTTGAACATGAAATGGGTTTAGAAGAGCAAATCCTGCCTGGAATGTAACGATTCCAAAGCCTTGGCAGATGGGGAATTTGTTTCCAAACACCAAGTGTTGGAGCTGTTTGAAGCCGGGTTTTGAGGATGAGCAGCACTCGGGAATGTTCACATGAAGCCTTCCCAGAACTGGAGGTTTAAAGGAACAGTTTCATCAGGAAAAGGGAGGAACGAGGGAAAGATAACACTTTCTTATTTGGGGAAAATGACAAGAATAACACTGGGAGACTTTCTTTGGATTATATGGAAAATAATGGGGGGGGAAAGGAGGGTCACTCACGGGCTGGTGTTCACTGAGGGGGGACAGGGAAGGACGTGGAGCTGCTGGAGCAAATCCAGAGGTTCCCATGGAGATGCTCCAAGGGCTGGAGCCCCTCTGCTCTGGAACCAGGCTGGGAGAGCTGGGAATGTCCAGCTTGGAGATGGGAAGGCTCCAGGGAGAGCTGAGAGCCCCTGGCAGGGCCTAAAGGGGCTCCAGGAGAGCTGGAGAGGGACTGGGGACAAGGGATGGAGGGACAGGACACAGGGAATGGCTTCCCACTGCCAGAGGGCAGGGAGAGATGGGAGATTGGGAAGGAATTCCTGGCTCTGAGGGTGGGGAGGTGCTGGAATGGAATTCCCAGAGAAGCTGTGGCTGCCCCTGGATCCCTGGAAGTGTCCAAGGCCAGGTTGGAGCAACCTGGGCTGGTGGGAGGTGTCCCTGCCCATGGCAGGGGGTGGCACTGGATGGGCTTTAAGGTCCTTTCCCACCCAAACATTCCAAGATTCCATGGTTTGGCAGGGAATTCCCTCACCTTTGCCAGGCAGTCCCAAAAGCCTTGGAACACTTGTTGATGGGATTGGGATCAGCTCCTTGCTGAGAGCTGGGAAAGGACAGCTGGGAGTTCAAGATGTGCTTTGGGATTTAAACTCCCAAAATTTGGATTTAACACGTGCCAGGTGCTTCCCTGGAGTGTCCTGGATCTTATTGCCACGACATGGGAACATTTTTATCCCTGGAGGGGCAGTTTGTTCCCACTCTGGACAGGATTTTTTTTGTCCCTCTTGGTGTAACTTGGGAAAAATGGGTCCTGATCCACATCCAGTCCTTAAACCCTCATTTAATCCTTGAACTGCAGCAAAAGGCAAAGACTGGGGGGCCTTATTTCTTGGAATGTTCCGTTGGAAAAGGTGGATTTGTTGTTACATTTCAGCTGAGTGGGGCTGGGAATGGCAGGGAAAAGCAGCAGGGAATGTTTTAGGTCAGACTGAGGCTTTGCCAGTCCTGGGCTTTCTTGGAAAGGCGACTCTTGGATCAGTGTCCAGGAACAGCCCGAGTTTCTTGGGATTCACAGCCTGTAAAATTTATGGAATAATAAATATGCAAATGGGCTGCTGCCAGTGTGGAACTGGGACAGGGATCTGGGCTGGCTCACAATTCCCTCTCCTCCAGGAGGGAGCTTTAGCAGCTTCCCACCTTTTGAAGGATCTGATTCTCGAGTCTTTTCCCGAAATACCTTTTTTTAACCTATAAAAAAAAAAAGGCTGGAAAAAGGGAAACTTTGGGGTCATTTGCAGAAGCACTGGTTTGAATTTTTAAAGGGTTTAGTGATGCTGCATTTCCCTGGCACAAAATTCCATGTGTGTTTTTAAGGGAACAGTGTCAGGAGCCCACAGTTGGATCTATTTCGTGCTGGAAAACTAAATATTCAAGCCCTGAACTTCCAGGTTTTCCCTCTCCATGTTCTCACAGCTCCCAGGATTTTTGTATTTCCAGGCTCCCACCCATCCCAGATTCTCCTTGGGCCTTAAATCCACTTGTTTAATCCCAAAAATGTGTTTTATAGATGTTTTTAACCGATTTCAATGAGAAATGGAACTGTCAATCCCCCCTTTCCATAGTGTGGGAACAGCTGGGTTTTCCCTGCCGTGGATTGTGGAGTTCCAGGTTCTCCTCCAGGATTTTTCCAGTCCATGGTGCACCCACAGCTCATGGATTTGCTTGGACATGGATGCTGGACTTGATCCTTGCTGTCACAGCTACTTTAAAATGCCCTTTTGTAACATTCCAGTGAAACATTTTGTGCTCCAGGAGAACCATTAACCCGGAAAATCCCTTTTTTCCCCCTCATTAAATCCGACTCAAACTGGTCCTACTGGTTTCCACTGGAGCAAATGCTGATTATCCTTGGGATACACTGAATTTTAATACTCACAGGATTCCTAACAAGCTTGGCAGGGAATTCCAAATTTTACCGCCGCTCCTCCAAGATTTTTCCCAGGGAATTCCGATTAAATCCAAGAAGATTTTTAATTTTCTGGGCAAAATATTGCAGCCTAAAAGATCTCCAAGGGATCCCTTGGCCTGACTTTGTGCCCTTGTGTGCCCTCATTCCAGCTGCTCTGACTGACAGTTGTGCACATTCCCCTGGAACAGCTTCCCAAACTGGAAACATCCCCGGGCTCTGCAGGGAGCTCGTTCATTCCCTGTTTTTTTGCAGGTTTATTCCCTGATTTTTTGCAGGTTTATTCCCTGGTTTTTTGCAGGTTTATTCCCTGATTTTTTGCAGGTTCATTCCCTGGTTTTTTGCAGGTTTATTCCCTGGTTTTTTGCAGGTTTATTCCCTGATTTTTTGCAGGTTCATTCCCTGGTTTTTTGCTGTCAGAGCAAAC
>NW_016690356.1:52824-56929 GCF_001604755.1 Lepidothrix coronata | reverse complement strand
CCAAGGGATCCCTTGGCCTGACTCTGTGCCCTTGTGTGCCCTCATTCCAGCTGCTCTGACTGACAGTTGTGCACATTCCCCTGGAACAGCTTCCCAAACTGGAAACACCCCCAGGCTCTGCAGGGAGCTCCTTTATTCCCTGGATTTTTGCAGGTTCATTCCCTGGTTTTTTGCAGGTTTATTCCCTGGTTTTTTGCAGGTTTATTCCCTGATTTTTTGCAGGTTCATTCCCTGGTTTTTTGCAGGTTTATTCCCTGGTTTTTTGCAGGTTTATTCCCTGATTTTTTGCAGGTTCATTCCCTGGTTTTTTGCAGGTTTATTCCCTGGTTTTTTGCAGGTTTATTCCCTGATTTTTTGCGGGTTTATTCCCTGTTTTTTTGCAGGTTTATTCCCTGGGTTTTTGCAGGATTATTCCCTGGTTTTTTGCAGGTTTATTCCCTGATTTTTTGCAGGTTTATTCCCTGATTTTTTGCAGATTTATTCCCTGATTTTTTGCAGGTTTATTCCCTGGTTTTTTGCAGGTTTATTCCCTGGGTTTTTGCAGGATTATTGCCTGGTTTTTTGCAGGTTTATTCCCTGTTTTTTTGCAGGTTTAATCCCTGGTTTTTTGCAGGTTTATTCCCTGATTTTTTGCAGGTTTATTCCCTGTTTTTTTGCTGTCAGAGCAAACTCCCCCTGCTGTGGGATCCCAGGGAAGGTGTGCCAGCCCATGGAATGGGACGGGCTCAAGGTCCCTTCCCACCCAAACCATTCCAGGATTCCCTGACCTTGGAGATAGCAGCTGTGTCTGGAGCAGAGCCTGGAATTAGCCTTTGGATGGAATTGTGGTTGGGACTTTTGGGGGGTGAAAGGCCCAGACCCCGTTTTTCCAGGTTCAGGGAGGTGTTGGCGGAGCCATCCCAGCCCTGCCCTGTGGGATCATCCCTCGGCATTCCCGGCATTCCCTCTGCTCCTGCTGGGCTGGGCTGGGCTGGGTGCAGGGCAAAGCCCTCCCCTTGGGCTCCACCTTCTCTTGGAATCATTTCCCTTGGGATATGCCCCAAAAAGCTCCCATTCCATGGGTGTGCATTGGATGGGGAGCAGAGCCTCTGGCCCCACATTCCCGCTGTAGGGATTGCTTGGAAGGGCTCATAATTCCAACCAGGATGGCAAATGAGGCACCAGGAAAAGCAGTGCTGGGAATGTCCCCTCTGGGAGCTTTGCCAGCAGCCCAAACATCATCCAAAATGGGAAAAGCTTGGATTTTTATGGCAGTGTCTCTGCAGGGTGCACCGAAAACTTTGGACTAACCTGGAATTCCGCTCTTTTCCAGCCTTGCCCTGCTCCTGGAAAGGCTGTGCCTCCCCAGGCAGCCCCAAAGAGTCCTTTTTTCATCAAAAATTCAATTTAAGAGTCAAAAATTTATTTAAAAAGGGAACACTCTTTGCAACCCTCCGGTGCTTTAATGATTTTTTAGGATCCTTTATTCCCAGGGGGTTTTATAAAGGATGACCCTGGGTCCAGACCGAGGATTCCATGTTCCCTGGGGAATTTGGGATGGGTTGGGTAAGTTCTGGCTGCTGGGCTGTTTGTTTGTGGGGTTTGGAACCCACCACGTGCCTGTGGCTCACGTGGATTCCATCCTGGGAATTCCAGCCAAGGCTCCTCATCCCCCAGGACAGGGATTTAAATGGCTTGGGAAGTTCAGAACTAGAACAGAATCGACCCAAAGTGAAGTTTGGGGAAGGTCAGAGTGGAGCAGGTGGGGCTTGAGAGGAAAAATGTGTCCCAAATCCCTCTTTGAAAGATCTGTTCCTAAAATCCCGGGATAAAAGGGTAGGAATTTTCCCTTCAGCCTGCAAGGCACTGAGTTGTTCCCGAGGTGCCTCCTGGGGAAGCAGCAGCATTCCAGCCTGGATCTGGGCTCTCTGGGTAGGGAAGAGCAGCTCTCCCCCCCTGAGCTGCCCTGAGGCCTCTTCTCCTGCCCTTTCCCTCCTCATTCCCTGGGGAGCTGCTCCAAGCTCTCCATCCCTCTCCTGGAGGTTTCTCCAGGGATTCCTGGGCTCTTGGATCCATCCTTGGCAGAGCTCCCGGGATGAGCTGTTTGTTGAGCTCCTTGGCTGCTCCAGGCTCAGCCTCCAGGCCATTCCTGGTGCAATTCCAGGCTCTGCAGCTGTTCCTTCCAGGAGCCAGGAGCAGGAAGGAGCCAGGCTTGGCTCCTTGGCTTTCCCAGCTGTGTCCAGGCTGTCCCAGGGATGTTCTCCACTGACCTGTTGTTGCCACCAGCACAGTCCTTCCCATCTGGGAGCTTTCCCAGCTCCTGGTGACCGGGAGCGCCTGGAATTTTCCCAGTATTTCAGCCAGGAATTCTCCTCTGTGAAAACCCAGGGATAATTCCCCTTTTTCTGCCAAAACCCAGGAGGAATGTGCAAATCCAGGTGGGAATCAAACATCCCAAGTGCTGGTGGTTACTTGGAAAAGTTGGCAGTGGATCCAAGGGAAGGGATTGGAGTGGGAAGAGCCTTCCAGAAGGTTCCTTTTGGGAAGGAGCTGGATTGGAGCAGCGCTCTCAGGGTTTTTGGGGCTGCTGGAAATGGTGCCAGGGAAAGTTTGGATCCCTCAGGAGGGTGGAGTGGGAGAGAGGAGCTGAGGAGTGTGGAAAAGAGCAGATTCACTCCCAAATATTCCCCAAAAATAAGGGAGGGATTAAAAGGAAGAAACAGAGAATCTTCAGCCACGGTGTGGGGACGCGTGGCAACATCCACTGGGGGAGTGGGGCTGGCTGGGATGAGGATCAGCAGGAATTTTCAGGAGGAATTCCCTCATGGAAAGGGGGATTGGACATTGGAATGGGCTCCAGGGAGGTGGTGGAGTCCCTGGAGGTGTCCATGGAATGCCTGGATGTGGCACTCGGTGCTCTGAGCTGCTTGGGATGGTGGTGGGTGACCTTGGAGGGCCTTCTCTGGGAAAATATTCCCGGATTCCTGCTTCAAAAAGTGGGATTTCTGCTCTGGAAGCTCCGAATGGGCTCCAAGGGAGAGGGATGAGCTCCCGAATAATAGAACTGAACATCTGGAGGGAGCCAGGGAAGGGGTTTCTGCTCCATGTGCTGGGAATGCCTTGGAAAATCCAGGTGGGGCTTGTGCTCCCACAGGAAAATCCCCGTGGAGCCGTGGCAGTGGGATCTGGGCTTTGTCTCCTTGGCTTTCTGAGGGAATGCCAAGAAAAGGAGGATTTTGTTGCTTATTTCTTATTTTTTGCAAGCTGCCAATTCCTGGGGCAGAGGCTCTAAAAATGCCAAAGGAACCTGGGAATCCTCAGCATTCCAAGGAGAAATGTGTCAGAAAGCTCCTGCCAGGTCCATCCCGGCCCTGGAAGGAAATCTGAATCCTTGGAGCTGCTTTGGTTGTTAAATGGAGCCTCCAGCAGGAGGATTAGAGGGAAAAATCCCACCCGGAATAAATTTGGTTTATGGGGCTAATTCCAGGAGAAAATTCCAGTGGAGTTTTCAAAGGTCCAGGTGGGTGTTGGATAATGGATGAATGGGATTCAAGTGGCTGGATAAACCTCCTCTGGTGGGATCCAGTTTGCTCAGAGACGTGGAGAATCCTTGGAAAACAAAGCCTGTTCCAGGGAAACTCCACCGGAGGAGTTTTTGTTGGATTGGAGGTTGGGAATGCGAGGGAAGGATGCAGGGAGTTCATAAGGGAGTGATTATCCCAAGTTTGGGAAGGGCAGAGCCCGTTGAAAGGCTGGGTTAGGAGTTAATTCCGTGGGATTGAGGCGGTGCCGGGTCCTGATTCCCAGGTAATCCATGGATCATGTGTGGGCAGGGAGGTGGTTCCTTTTTTAAGGAATGTTCAGCCACATAAAAAAAAAAAGGGAATAAATAATCTGAAAAGCTCCTGAGGGTTTGTTCCTGTTGGATTTGAGCAGGGAAAAGGAACAGCAATGAAAGAGCTGGGGAAAACCTCTGGAAGTATTTTGGGGCTGGACCAGACCATCAATAAATGTGGAATTCGGGGAGTTAAATCTCCTCTGGAGCTCAGTGAATAATTCCAGAGCTGTGGAATTTGGGGAGTTAAATCTCCTCTGGAGCTCAGTGAATAATTCCAGAGCTGTGGAA
>NW_016690356.1:49515-52444 GCF_001604755.1 Lepidothrix coronata | reverse complement strand
TCGGGATTCGGGATTCGGGATTCGCTCCGGAGCGGGGCGGGCTGGGGAGGGGAGCGGGATGTGCTGCTGGAGGAAGTGACATCCCTGCTCCCGAGCCTTCCGTGCAGGAGCAGAGCCTTGGAATCCAGCAGCCCGGCTGCCTTGGGAAGCACAGCCCTGGATAAGAGGATTTGAGGGATAAAGGAGGCGAACACTCCGCTCCGGAGGCTCTGGAGGCTCCGCCAGATCCTTAAGCACCTCAATCTTCCCTGGTTTTTTCCCTCTCTCCACATCCCCGCAGGAACACGGAGCTGGAGACCCGCTTGAAGCCTCCCAGGGATCTATTTTGGAAGTTGGAAAACCCGGAGATGCATTAGAATTCCCAGCCCTCCCTTTCCTAAGGTAAGAGAGGAGCCCCTTCTCCCCGTTCCCGGCTTTAATCCGCGTGTGTTTGGGGGGAGCTGGAATTCCTGGGGCGAGCTGGAATTCCTGGCTGCGATTCCAGCCTTTCCCTAAACGGTTAATGTTGATCCCGTGGAAGAACTCGCAGCTGCAGCTGCACATGGCTCTGCTTCCAGGAGTGTCGGGATAACGGGAAGCGGGAGCTGCTCCGGCTCAGGGGGGGTTGGGGCTTTCCAGCCTAAATCCCAGATTTCCAGAGCTTTTCCTTCGCCCTCCTCGGACCGTGAGTAACTCCTGCAGCATTCCGGGCTTGGAACGAGCTGGAGGAGGTGAAAGCTCACCTTGGAGAGGTGGGAAGTGCGGAATTCCCTCCGTTTGGGGAGCTGGAGCTGTGTTTCCATGGTATCCATGAGTGACTCCGGTGGGAGGGCTGGGAGGCATCAATGGGAATTATCCCGGGCTCGGGAGAACAGGTCTGGGGTTGTTTGATGTGGGAAAGATGGTAATTCCCTTCCTTTGCATGTGGGATCTCATTATCCATGATTAAACATGGAAAAGGCTGGATTGAACCTGTTGTACTTGCAGGGAGGCTTTGGGATACTGGAAAATCCAGGGATTAAACTGGAGCTTGGTTTTCCATGGGGGAGGGGGTTGGAACTGGATGAGCTTTAAGCTCCTTTCCAGCCAAATTCCCTGATTTTATGATCCTATGACTCTAATTTTCAAATGTATGAAATTTAGGGATAATTTTCATCCTTCACCAGTTTCTTTGGTCCTTGGGGTTTATCCCACAACTTTGGGAAAAGCCAAACTCCAAAGGGGAAATGCCCAAAGAAAGCTGGAAAATCCAGTGGTTCAGCTGAGACAAAAAAGCTTTTCAGGAGCTGCTGAACCAGCCAAGTAATTCCAAAGCATTTTTCCGGGATTAAAGGCAACTCCAACTCCTTCCCAGGAATTAATCCAGGCTGGTGGGCCCCATCTGGGCTGGGGAAGTTGTATTTTCCAGGCTTTTCCCACTGAATTCAGGCAGAATTCCCGAGGCTGGGCTGAGGTTTGGGAGGCTGGGCTGTCATTCCCAATCCCTCCGTGCAGGGAACGCTTTAAATCCTTTGGAATGAGCCCCGAGAGCATCTGTGGGAACAATTAAAATCTCCAGGAAATGAATTTTTCAGTGGCCGGGGAAATAGTTTGGGAATGAAGGTGGTGTTTCCTGGGAAAGCATCCATTTTGTGTCCACCCTCTGGAGTGGAAACCAAACCCCCGGAATCCCTTGGGATTAGGGGTCTGGAACATTCCCTCTCCCATCTCTTGCTCTACCTCTCCAAGTCCCCTCTGGAATTGTTGGACTTGTCAAACTCCTCATCCTTCCCGGGCTTTTCCAGGCTGAACTGCCCCTGGAATGTGGGGTTTAGGAACAGCAACCACACTCCTGGTCCCAGGGAATAAAGTTCTCCTGCCGGGTTTTCAATCCATAACCTGTCCAACATTCCCACCACCTGCTCCTGGCAGGTTTGGTGTTTCGAGGGGAGGGGGTTTGATGTTTTTCCTTCTCATGGAAGCAACTGGAGTTGGGAATTGGGAGGGACAGGTGGAGTTAAGATGATGGAAATTAAAAAGCCTTAATGTGGGAATTTTGCATGTTTAGGAGTCTGGATTAAATCCTGGGGGAAAAAGCAGATTTATTCCCAACCTCCTGTTTCCCTGGAAGTGCTGGATGGTCTGAGACAGGGATTTGAAGGAGAAAATCAGGATTATTTTGCCGTTGGAACTATTGGATATTGATTATCCCGGAGTTCAGGCTCGGTTTGAAAATTCCAGGGAGGTTGGGAAGGAAGGGACGATGGTGGCAAAAATTCCCAGCTTTTTTGGAAACCTGAATTTTTTACCTTTGGGAATTCCTCACAAATTCCTCACATCTGGAGCTTGTTCTTGGCTGGGTTTAATTTGGTTGGAACGACATTGCAGCAGGAAAAATAGGGAAGGAGCTCTGGAGGGAGCAATTAGGGATGTGCCAGAGGGAAGAGCAGCACAGGAGTTCTTGGCATTGGCTGCACACTTTATTTTATATATATATTTTTATTTAATCTTATATATTTCCCTGTACTTTTATATCTTTAGACTTTTATATATTTTATGTATTTTTATTTATTTTATGTATTTTATGTATTTTTTATATTTTATGTATTTTATATATTTTATATATTTTTATATATTTTATATATTTTTATATAATGTCTTTTTATATATTTTATGTCTTTTTATATTTTTTTAATATTTTCAATATATTTTTATATTTTTTTAATAGTCTTAATATATTTTTAATATCTTTTTAGATATATTTTATATCTGTTTAGACATACTTTATATTGTTATATTATATATTTAAACTAATACACAATAGATATATTTTATATGGTATTCAATATCTACATATCTTTATATAGGATATAATTATCTGTTTAAAAAACTGTATTTAATATATTATTAATATAATATATAAAATATAATATAATTAATATAATATATAAAATATAATATAATTAATATA
>NW_016690356.1:23830-49123 GCF_001604755.1 Lepidothrix coronata | reverse complement strand
TTGGATTCCAGGTTGGATTCCAGGTTGGATTCCAAGCTCCAGAGGCTGAGGAATTGGGCAGACCTAAGCAAGCCCAGCCTGGCCATTCCCTGTCAAACATTAACCTGGAGCTGGGAATGTTCAGCCTTTAGGGAGGGGGGGGAATTCTTTGCTCTGGGAAAAACTGGGAATTTTTCCCGGGAAATCCAGCCTTTCTCCCTAAAACCCCCGTGGTGCCATTGGATGCCAGGGCTTTTCCTGCCCTGGGGGGATATTATGGGCTGTGCCAGCCCCCTGGCCCTGCCCTGCCACCACCAAAGCCCTGCCCCTGCAGCCAAAACCTGGTTTGCTGCCCGTGTCCTTCCCAGAAGGTGACATTCCTGAATTTTTTTATCATTTTTTTTTCCAAAAGGACTTGGCAGGAAGGCTTTGGGATCAGTTAATAATTAACTGAACTAACAAGTCCCTCTGGGAAACCCGCAGTGACCCAGGGGCTGCTCCGTGCCCACCTCCTGCTTCAGGAGGTGCCAGGGATGTTGGGAATTCCTGCCCCGATGCTCCAGGTGTCCTGCACTTCAAATCCTCCTTTCTCTTCCCGCCATTCCCACTTTGGCAGAGCCTCTCTGAGGATAAATCCCTGTGGAAGAGGCCCAGGAACCAGCTGGAGGCTGGAAGAGCTTCCATGTCCTCCCTGAGGAATGTGGGAGCTGTGGGAGCAGTTTCCCCAAGGTGGTGTTTTTCCCTCTGGCTGGGTTTGGAGCTCCTGGCTGGCAAAAGCAGGAATTCTGCAGGTGTTCCATGCACTGCATCCTGGGAAGCTGGAATTCCAGAGTGTTCCATGGCTGCTAGCACAGAGGTGGCTACAGGAGTGAGGGAGGACTTGGGTAAGGAAAGAGGGACTTTGGACAAGGGCCTGGAGGGACAGGAAAAGGGGGAATGGCTTCCCGCTGCCAGAGGGCAAGGATAGGTGGGATGTTGGGAAGGAATTCCTGGCTGGGAGGGTGGGGAGGCCCTGGCTTAGGTTGCCCAGAGAAGCTGTGGCTGCCCCTGGATCCCTGGAAGTGTCCGAGGTCAAGTTGGAGCAACCTGGGATAGTGGGAGGTGTCCCTGGGGGTGGGACTGGATGAGCTTTAAGGTCCCTTCCCACTCCACCCATCCCAGGATTCTGTGAGTCTTTGGCTCCAGCACCATCTTCCCTGAAAACAAGGAGGGAAGAGCTCACACCCCCTGTGGAACCAGGTGCCCTTTACGGTCCCTTCCCACCCGATCCATCCCAGGATTCTGGGATTCTCCAGGAAGTTTCCAGGTACCACTTTCCCTGGAAACCACGGGAAGTCAACACCCCCCCCCCCCTTTGCATCTGTGGGAGCTTGGAATGCAGAGCCTGGAATTGCTGAGCTGGGCACTCCACCCCCAACGCTGCTGATGGTTGTGCTGAAAATGTTGACTGGGAAAAGCCTCTTTCCTTTTGCTTTTCAGCAGCTCTGCAGCCCAGAACTGCCAGGAATGGCTTTATCCTGCACGAGGCAATGGATCCTGCTGTATGTGGGCAGGGAAACGGGATCATCAGCAAATCCATTGTCGGGGTTTCGTTCCCAGCTGGGGCTCGGAAAGGGTTTTTTGGCAGGGCCGGTGCCAGTCGCTGAAAGGAAAAAAAATTCCCCCCCAAAGAACCCACCTGGGAGGGAATTCTGCTCTTGGAGCCACATCTATCAGTGCTTTGAGGGTATAAATTGGGATAAAATGAGTAAGAGGCAGCATAAAAAGGCACAGGAGATATTAAATATGTGTTAAATAACGTGCTGGGAGATCGTGGAATCATGGAATGGGTTGGGTTGGGAGCTTAAGGACGATCTTGTTTCACCCCCAGGAACTCCTTCCACTAGCCCAGGTTGCTCCAGGTTCATCCAGGGCTGGGATTTGCCCATCACCACCTCATTATTCTGCAGATCACTGGAGAGGTTAAATTTGAAGCAGTGTAAGATCTGAGTGGTTTTGGCTCTCTGGAGGAAGAGCTTTCACCAAAATGAAGATGTTTTTACCAAAAATGCAATAGACTCTTTAAATGTTCAATTGAAGCCTCCAGCAGTCCACAGGCTGAAGGAACATCCCCGCTGGATGCAGGTTCCCTGGATGGGTGCCCTGTTGGAGCTCCCTGAGGAGCCTCTTGGCTCAGCTGCTCCCACAGACAGGAGGGTCAGGAGGGAGGATTTGGAAGCAGCAGGACCTGATTTCCCTCTCCACTGAGCACAGAGAGGGAAACTCCAGTGTCTGAGGAGACTGAGCCCAGGGAATGTCAGCCCACACAGCCCCGGGGGATCCATGGGGAACACGAGCCAGGCAGGGCTGGAAGCAGGAGAACCAGGAAGGTTCTGGAAGGAAGACCAGGCTGGATGAACTTGGAGCAACCTGGGACAGTGGAAGGTGTCCCTGCCCAGGGCAGGGGGTGAGGCAGGATCGGCTTTAAGTTCCCTTCCAATCCAAGCCATTCCAGGATTCTGTGATCCTTGGAATTGGGTTCATCTTTCAGAATGCTCCTGAGAGGATTTGGGGTTGCCTTGGGTTGGTTTTGGTTGCAAGGTAGGATTTGGAGATACTTCCTAATGAGGGAATTGTGAGTTCCATTGGATTTACTTAAAGTTTATGCTATTCACAATGCTTCTGGAAGTTTGCTTTGCTTCTGCCCAAAATAGCTGCCTTATTTCATCCTTCCTGTTTATCCCTCCTCCCTTTGAAGCGTTCCTTGCTCCCACCTTTGTGGGGGAGAGGAGGAGGCAGCGCTGGAATTGGGATGTTTATCTCGGTATAAAAATCCACTCCTGCTCCTGCAGAGGAAAAACAGGGAAACCACAAACCCGAGGGGTTTTGGCAGCAGGAATTGATGGAGAAATTAGTAACAATTCAATTTGTTTGGGAAAAGAAAAGGATATTTTCCTGCTGGTTCTACCTTGCTCTCCCAGTGCATTATCCCTGTGTTTGTGTGAATACATCTCCATATTTATCCATTATTTAGTGACATGGGAGAGCTTGGCAGTTTATAATCCATTAAATTCAGGCTCACAGCAGTGATCAAAGACCCCACATCCCTCACAAATCATTCCCTGTTACCTGAAACCAGGAACGACAGAGGGAATCGTGGCCTCTTTTTGCAGGAAAACAGCTGAATGTTGGAGCTTCTCTCCTGCTTGTTCCTATTAACATTTCATCAATGGAATTCCAGGAGAATTAGTAGGTGAATCTCGGGATTCTGTGGATTTATGTTGTGCAGCTTCTGGGAAAATGTCCCTGTTTTCCAAGGACGCTTTGCTGAGTTAAAAGGGGGCACTCGGAGTGTCCTGAAGTCACAGGGAAATTCCTGCAGGTTCATTCCTGGAAAATGAGATGCAAGAAGAGACAAGGAGAAAAAACCTGGGGGTTTGGGAGATGGAGCAGAGGAAAGTCAGGAAGCAAAGGTGCTTCAGCTGCAGTTGGATGAAGCTGCTCCGTTCCACGGCCACGGCTCCGTCGTGGCAAGTCGGGAGCCAAGGAAAAGTCTGCAGCAAATGGAGCTGAAGAGTCAAGGATTAAACAATCTCTGCTGATTTCCTGGAGGGTTTGTGCTGCTGGATGGATTTGCCTAAAATAAACTGCTGCATGCCTGGGAAAAAGGGCAGAGCATCCCTGAGTGCTGCTCCCTGGGGAACGGCTGGGGCTGCAGAGCCAGGGGTTTGTATCCCCCGTTACCCACCTTTCCATGAAATGGGATTTTCAAAAAGCAGAGGAGGAGGTTCAGCACCAGGTTCCCAGTCCTGGGGGTGCCAGGCTTTTAGGGAGGAGGATTATCCTGGAGAATTCCTTGCCAGCGTGTTGGATGGGGCCTGGAGTGAGCAGGGGCAGGTCCTGCCCGTGGCAGGGCTGGAATGGGATGAGCTGGAGGGTCCTTCCAACCCAACCCATCCCAGGATTCTGCCATAGGAAGAACAGGGGTCTTTGGGGCAGTTTGTGGGGTTTAAGGGCTGGTTTTCCTGCTGGGACTCAGCTGGAGCTGAGTTCCTGCCCACAGGGAGGTGGGAGGGAGGGACTGGGCAAACCTCGGGAAGCTGCTCAGCTTCCATAAAAAACTGAGGATTTGGCATGTTGGCAGAGCTCCCTCCTGCACAGGAACGTTATCCAAGGCCTCCTCTGTCCAAATGGAAGTTACACAACCCTCTTCTTCTGACTCTGTAGTGATTCCAGGTGGTTTGGAGTCGGTTCATCTCCCTTTGCAGCCCGGGAGCAGCTGTGCCTGCGGATCCCTGCGAGGGATCGGGGCTGGAGCGTGGGCTGGAGTGTGGAATTCTGCCCTGGGAACCCAATCCTGCCAGGAAAACATCACCCCCCGAGTGCAGCCCAACATCCAAACCCCCCTCATCCCACGGAACCGCAGTGGGCCCTCTCCCAGTTCCAAGGAGGCGGCAGGACCCGACTCCTACGCTCCCAAAAATCCCCGCGGAACAGGTTGGTGGCATCTCCAGCCCGGAAGGCCGAGGCAGAAGAGGTTTGAAGGCCAGAGATGGACCAGTGGGAAAAATGTGGAGCTTTGGGAACCGCCTCCTGACTTCCATTTCCTACGTTCCAGGATATCCAGGTGGAGGAAAACCTTTCCCCCCTTGTTTCTGAGGCTCTTTCCTTCCTCGGGGTTGAATTCCCGTGTCTTGAGGTTGAGCTGCAGAAGGGAAACTTGCTGTGGAAGAGAGTTGGAGACTTTTTTTTTATTTTTTTAAGATAATTGTGATTTAACCTAAATTTTCAAGCCCAGAGTCACAGGATGGATCCAGACTCTTTTTTTGGCCACAGTAAAAGGAACTTTCAAGCTTCAAATTTCAGCTGTTGGACAAACTGAAAAGAGCCATTACTGTGCCCTCCACCCTCCATTAACTGTTTTGAAACATTGTGCAGCACAAAGAAATAACTTTTTTTTTTTTTGCTTATTTCAACACAATTACTGCCTCTTGAAAAAAAGGGATTCCTGGAGGGGATTCCTGGATACCCTTAGTAAGGATGAACCACTTCAACCTCCGGTAGACGGGGCTGGAATTAGATCAAGTGCTCCAGGAAATGACAGAAATACCCCTTAAAAAAGGAAAAAAGCCAACCCAAAAAATCAACAAACTCCCGAATTTGTCAGATTTTACCAACTGGGTTTCAGCCCCAAGCCCTGGAGCAGAGAGTGTGTCCGTAGGGATGTGGAATGGCCTGCAAGGGGACACAGGGAATGGTGTGGATCCGTCCCTGCTGCTGCTCTCTGGATCCTCCAAGTCCTGGAGTGGTCCCTGATCCTTAAAAACTTGGAGTAGAACGCTTGGAAAACAGGAATTTATTTTTCAAGCAGGGATTACTGTAAAAATGTCACCAAAACAAGGAATTTGGCACCGCAGGAGGATTTCACTGCCTGCGTTTCCCGCTGGCTTTGGGGATGAAGTTTGTGGGATTTAACTGGCAAAACTCTTCCACTTGGACGTGACCTTCCCAATGGAACATGTGGATCCTCCAGATTTTAACCTGAACCTGAAGAAGAAACTGAAATATTCGGGAATTCTGTTCCCCCCAAAGAAAAGCTGCTTTGAGGGATCAACCCCAAATTCCGTTTTATCAACGAGGATTTTGTGGGTTCTGTGTTGGCATTCCAGGTATTGGAGATGTTCATCCCAGGTTTGTTGGGAGCAGGGAACCAAAGGCTCTGGGAGGTAAGAACACAGAATTATTCCACCTTTTTCCAGGAATCCTCTTTGCTCTTCGCTGACCCCAAGGGAGAATTCCCTGGCAGCGTTTTCCCTGCTCAGCAGTTGCTCTGCCCTTGGACTGGTGATTTTCTGTTGTTTATTCGATATTTAATATTAATCACCTCCTGGACTTCAATAATTCACTGTCAGGGATTCAAATATAATTCACAGTTTGTCCTCAAGGAGCTTTTCTGTCACTTCTCGTTCTGTTCTGCTCCTCCTGGGCATCAGCTCTGGAAGTTGGGAGAGAAAAAAAGGTAAAAAATTAGGGATTAAAAAGGTAAAAGGTAAAAAAAATTGGGATTAAAAAGGTAAAAGGTAAAAAAAAATTGGGATAAAAAAAAGTAAAAGACTTTATTTCAGGCCTCTGTGTATTCCTGGCCATGTTCTAAAAACCAGTTTTAAGTTCCTGGTGTAAAATCCAGCTCAGCCTTTGGGCTGGACTTGAATAAACCCAGGATTTGGGGGTTCCTTTGGTCTCCCCAGTGCTGCTCCAGTGATCCCTGAACAGCAGAAAATCAAGGAGCAGGAGGTTCCAAACACATTTTCCAGGGCTAATTCCAGAGTCTAAACATCAGCTCTGCTGGGACAGACTTATTTGCAGGATGAGGTGCCAGACAGGGCTTGGTTTGAAGGCTCAGGAGAAGGAGGCACAGGGACAGGGATCTCCTGGATCTCCTCTGTTCCCATTCCTGCAGCTTGGACACCCTCCCCTGGTGGGAATATTGAACATCCTGATCCTTAGAAAGCGATATTCCCAAAATGGGATCACACCCAGGCTCCCAGAGGTGCCCATTCCGTGGCCTCCACCCTCCCTGTGCTCTTCAGGATTTATGGAAAATATGGAAAACTTTCCATTGTTCCCTTGCATTTCCTGACATTGAGGTTCAAGCTCTACTGATTTTTTGGTAATATATAGAAATATATTATTTAAATGCGATATTTTCAGTGGTTTTTCCTCAGTGAAAATCCTTGTGGGAGCAATTTCATCCAAGGTTCAAGATTCCCTGGCAAAATCCCTCGTCCAGGACATTCTCTTTAGAAACAATCACTTGGTGAAGCTGCAGAATTCCACTGAAAATATGAATTCTGTGATGGAGAAACTGCCTTTGGTTGTTCCTTCCTGGGAAATAAGTGCCAGGGATTTCTAAGCAGGAAAAATGAGGCATTTTTAGCCAATTCTTCAAATTTAATTGGGATTTTATTTCTTTCTGTGCTCTGTTACTCCCTTAAACTCTGCTCTTTGCACAGGGAAGGCAAAAGGTGATGAAAGTATCCCTTGGGAATAGGGTTGGGAGTGGGATGTGCCAATAATAAACTGGGAACATCAGTGAGGCAAAACTGGGAGGGTTGGGGCTTCCCAGAGATTGGAGCTGTCAGGGGAGCAGAGAATGAGGGAATTGCTGATGGATCTCCTGGTGGACGCTGTGGTTTGCAGGGAATGTGTGTCCAGCACTTCCTGGGAGGTAAATCATGATTAATGCGGGAATTAACTGTGGGAATTACATGGAATTACTGGGAATTGCTGTCAGGAGGGTGTTGGAGGTGATGTTCCCATTGGAAAGGCTCCACCAGGAACACATGGGGTGCTTTTCCCATTGGAGAGGCTCCACTAGGAGCACGTGGGGTGATGTTCCTGTTGGAAAGGATCCACCAGGAACATGAGGGGTGATGTTCCTGTGGAAAGGCTCCACCAGGAGCACCTGGGGTGCTTTTCCCATTGGAGAGGCTCCACTAGGAGCACGAGGGGTGATGTTCCTGTTGGAAAGGCTCCACCAGGAGTGTGTGGGGTGATGTTCCTGCTGGAGATGTTCCACCAGGAGCACAAGGGGTGATGTTCCTGTTGGAGATGCTCCACCAGGAGCACAAGGGTGCTTTTCCTGCTGGAGATGCTCCACTAGGAGCATGAGGGGTGATGTTCCTGCTGGAGATGTTCCACCAGTAGCACCAGGGGTGCTTTTCCCACTGGAGATGCTCCACCAGGAGCACGAGGGGTGATGTTCCTGTTGGAAAGGCTCCCCCAGGAGCACGTGGGGTGATGTTGCTGTTGGAAAGGCTCCCCCAGGAGCACGTGGGGTGATGTTGCTGTTGGAAAGGCTCCCCCAGGAGCACGTGGGGTGATGTTCCTGTTGGAAAGGCTCCCCCAGGAGCACGAGGGGTGATGTTCCTGTTGGAAATGCTCCCCCAGGAGCTGCCCTGTGCCCCCCTCACGCTGTGCCCGCTGTGTTGCAGGTATGGTGTGAATATGCGTTGCTTGGCAGCTCGGGTCAACTACAAGACTCTGATCGTCATCTGTGCCCTGTTCACGCTGGTGATGGTGCTGCTGTGGAACCGCTGCTCCTCGGACACCTCCGGCCCCTTCCCGCGGATCCCGCCGGGGCTGGAGCGCCGCGGGATGGCCGAGGACGAGCCCAGGCAGCACAGTGAGGAGACCTCCCCCCAGGAGCAGCAGAAAGCCCCCCCCGTGGCCGGGGCAGGCAGGGCCCCCGCGCCCAAGTACGAGGAGATTGACTGTGTGATCAACGAGGAGCACACCGTGAAGGGCAGGAGGGAGGGCAACGAGGTGTTCCTGCCCTTCAGCTGGGTAGAGAAATACTTTGAGGTTTATGGGAAAATTGCTCAGTACGATGGTTATGACAGGTTTGAATTCTCTCATAGCTACTCCAAAGTATACACACAGCGGGCTCCCTACCACCCCGACGGGGTCTTCATGTCCTTCGAGGGCTACAACGTCGAGGTCCGTGACAGGGTCAAGTGCATCAGCGGGGTTGAAGGTGGGTGGAGTGTTTTCTTCTCCTTTGGTGTGGAAACGCTGCTTGGGATTTGCTCTGCGAGGCCATCCAGGGTTTGGGTTGGTGGGAGAACAGCCTGGGGTGATTCGGTGCAAAGTGTGAGGGGGGAACGTGAGGGTGGAGAAGGGAAAACTGTGAGGGAAATGTTGGTGTCCAGTGAAAAGGTTGGAGAGGATCAGAGAATCAATCCTAGACTCGGGTGGAAGGAGTTTTAAAGCTCATCCCATTCCACCCCCTGCCATGGGCAGGGACACCTTCCCCTATCCCAGGTCACTCCAAGCCCCATCCAACCTGGCCTTGGACGCTTCCAGGGATCCAGGGGCAGCCACAGCTTCTCTGGGCAACCTCATGCCAAGTCTTCCCAGCTCCATAGGGAAGTGTCAGCCCATCCCTGGAAGTGTCCAAGGCCAGGTTGGATGAACCTGGAGCAACCTGGGCTAGTGGAAGGTGTCCCTGCCCATGGCACGGGTGGCACTGGATGGGCTTTAAGGCCCCTTCCAGCCCAACCCATTCAGTGATTCCATGATGATTCCCAGTTTTCCCAGTTGCAGTGAGCTCCAGAGGTGCTGGGACACTGCTCTGGCAGTGCTGCTGCCAGGGTTTGGCATCGCTGTTGACACTTGAGTCTCTCAGGGAGCCACGATTATTTTATGATATGAAGAGTTAAAATATTATATTTTTTAAAAAAAGAAAAAATAAAACTACAGAGTAAAAAAGTTACTTTAAAATTTAAATTCAGAATTAAATTTTAAAATCATTTTAGAAGGCCAGCAAGCCTGGCCTTGGTTTCTGAGGAGGCTCCTGCTTCCCTGTGGACACGGATAAATCCATGGGCTGAGCGCTTCTGGCACCTCTGGAACAACCTAGCTGCTCTCAGGCACCTTAATTTTGGGGGTTAAATCCGTGGGAGGAGGTTTTGGAGAACAGCCCAAGGGTCAAGCAGCTCTCCAGCCCCTGGATTATCCCTGGATAACAGGGAGATGCAGTCAAACCTTCCCAATTTGAGCCATCACTAATTAACCCTCGGGGTCCTCCCACGGCTCGGCGGAGATTTGATGGCAGAAAATTCTTCTTGGCTTCCCATTAAAAAATTAATGACTTTGTGAAGCACTTACAGAGTGTGCCACCGTGACCCCTCATAAATTAAAGACCAACTTTCACTTAAGGAATAAAACCCATTAATTCTCCTGCCTCTGGTGCTGTTCCCGGGGTGTGGATTCCAGCTCTTCCCGGCACACGGACACGGCAGGAGCTGCTGGGCCTGGGAGTTAATTGGCTGGGAAGGTTCACATGAGGAGATATGTAGGATATGGAATTTTGGGGAGGGAGTTTGAGGCTATTCTCACATTTTTATTGTTATTTTTTAACTCTCGTCCTCGTTACACCTGGGAAGGAGGGATGAGGAGGTGGGTTGGGAACAGCAGCCTCGGGAACACCAGGGGCCTGTGGAGCTGCTCCCTGCTCAGCCCTTGAGGCTCCAGGGAGTTGAACACTGGATAATGGGGTTGGTTGTCCAGGAATGTTGGGGGTTTGCAGCCTGTGATTTAAATGTGGTGGCAGAGCCTGGGTGGGGAAGGCAACAGAGCTCTGGGAATGCAGCAAAGAGGATGGGAGGATCCCAGATTCCCAGAATGGTTTGGGTGGGAGGGACCTCAAAGCCCATCCATCCAACTCTCTGCCATGGGCAGGGACACCTCCCACTAGCCCAGTTTGCTCCAAGCCCCGTCCAGCCTGGCCTTGGACACTTCCAGGGATCCAGGGGCAGCCACAGCTTCTCTGGGAATTCCATTCCAGGGCCTCCCCACCCTCCCAGCCAGGAATTCCTTCCCAATCTCCCATCTCTCCCTGCCCTCTGGCACTGGGAAGCCATTCCCTGTGTCCTGTCCCTCCATCCCTTGTCCCCAGTCCCTCTCCAGCTCTCCTGGAGCCCCTTTAGGCCCTGGAAGGGGCTCTCAGGTCTCCCTGGATCCTTTTCTCCAGGTGAACAATCCCGATTCTCTTTCCACCTTTGTCGGGAAGGGATTTTAATATTAAACCAGGTTCTCAGACACCTTTAGGCTCTTACTTTGCACTATCCCAGCCCTGGAAGTTCTCACAGTCCTGTGAGATTATTCCTTTAACTTTCATCCTCGTTCCAGAGGCTGTGGCTGCCCCATCCCTGGAAGTGTCCCAGGCCAGGCTGGATGGGGCTTGGAGCAGCCTGGGATAGGGGAAGGTGTCCCTGCCCGTGGCAGGGGGTGGGATGGGATGGGTTTTAATTCCCTTCCAACTCAAACCATTCCTTCATGTTCTGTGTTCTCTCCTCTCTCTCCCAAGGGGTTGTTCCATCCTGTGTCCTGCAGAATTTCACCCTGTCAGGTTGGATGAATATCAAGTGAAGCTTTTATAGCAAATTTCCTTCTTTTTTTCCATCTTTCACTCCCCGGGAATGTCCCTTTAACTGGAAATGCTCAGCATTAATGAGCCTCCAGGGGCTCACATAAGATGGAATATTCAAACCTTCCTGGGATGGTTTATCCCATCAGTGATAATCATTAGCACCAACAAATGTATGAAAACAATGAAAATATATCTTTTTATATTTAATTTAAGTCATCTTTTCACTGTTCCACCCTGAAGAACAAATTGGTTCCTGAGCCTGACGTTGCCAAGGGGGAAATGGTGCAAGTGCCAACTTGATTTTCCCCTTTCAGTGCCAAACGTCCTTGGTTTGCTGCAGGAAGGACCTGGTGATCTGTTCCCACTTTGGATTTGTATTTAGAGGTCGGGAATTTGTTCCACAGAAAATTCAGGACTTTAGGATTTAACCATACTTTAAATATCCTTTGTTTGTTTCTGGAGGAACATGTGCAAATGAGGCTCCCCCACGCAGCTTGTTCCCACTTCCTGGGTTTTCCACCCAAATCCTGGGAGCTGGGAAGGGCAGGTAGAGCTCTGCAGGGATTTCTGCAGGTGCATCCCAAGGATGCTGATGGAGGGTGGCAGTTTTATGCCACACTGAGCTCCTCCCAAGGGTTTTCCTGTGAAAACCCGTAAAATCCCATTAAAAACCCATAAATCAGGGTGCAGATGATGAACTCTGAGATTTTCCTGCCTGATTCCTCTGAGGTGCCTCCAGGGGGTTCTTTTAGATCTAAAATCACCCAAAGCCCAAACTAAGGGAGAGACCTTTGTGAGGCCACAGGCTTTTGGGACAATCCCAGGGAAGGCTGGGATGAAGACAAGGGACAGCTTTGCGGGGTGGAATTAGGGCAAATCCTTCTTGGAGAGCCTGCTGGCTCCTGCAGGCACCACTCCAGGCAGGAACACTCCCAGGAGAGCTGGGTAATGGGAGGGATTTGTGGCTGAGGGTAAATCGCTCTCTGAGCAGCAAATAACTCTTAGAAAAATCTCCCAATAACAGATGCACTTAATTTGCAAAGATTTACTGACGTTAAAGGGATTGCGGGGATGGAAAAGCGTTTGGGGATTAACTGCTCTCAGGAGCAGGGGGGAAAAATCTGTTCAGGCTTGGAAAATGTGTTTTGAGATAAGTGGGAGGCTCCAGTGACAATGGAAGGAGGATGGAGCCAGGCTGGGAGAGCTGGGGGGGTTCACCTGGAGAAGAGAAGGCTCCAGGGAGACCTGAGAGACCCTTTCAGGGCCTAAAGGGGCTCCAGGAGAGCTGGAGAGGGACTGGGGACAAGGGAGGGAGGGACAAGACCCAGGGAATGGCTTCCCAGTACCAGAGGGCAGGGATAGATGGGATATTGGGAAGGGATTCTTGACTGTGAGGGTGGGGAGGCCCTGGAATAGAATTCCCAGAGAAGCTGTGGCTGCCCCTGGATCCCTGGAAGTGTCCAAGGCCAGGTTGGAGCAACCTGGGCTAGTGGGAGGTGTCCCTGCCCGTGGCAGGGGATGGAATGGGATGAGCTTGAAGGTCCCTTCCAGCCCAAACCATTCCATGAGTCTGTGAATGTAGGGAAGCCCATGATAAGGATTCCTCTGCCACTCCAAAGTGCTGAGTTTGAACTAGTTATGGATCTTGGTGGCAAAGGGAACAGTTCAGTCCCTGACCAGGACTGAGATGGTGACCCCTCCACGCCCCGTGTGTGCAGGGGAAGCAGTGCTGGCTCTGCAGGAGGACTCAGCAGAGCTCCAGCCCTGTGGGTTTTGGCAAGGTGCTGACCACTGCTCCTTCTCCTTCCTCCCCCAGGAGTTCCCCTCTCCACCCAGTGGGGGCCCCAGGGCTACTTCTACCCCATCCAGATCGCCCAGTACGGGCTGAGCCACTACAGCAAGAACCTGACGGAGAAGCCGCCGCACGTGGAGGTTTATGAGACAGCCGAGGACAAGGACAGGGGCAGGGCCGGGGACTGGGCCGTGCCCAAGGGCTGCTCCCTGACCACGGTGTGGGACAAAGCCAAGCTCACCGGGGTCAAACAGTTCTCTGCTCCAGGTGGGTTGTCCTGAAGGTGTCACAGGTAACCTGTTCATTTGAACATGCTGTGCCAGAGGAGCCTTAACTTCTTGGGATTCATGTGTTTGTTTTCATTTACCCTTCATTCCCATCCTTCATTCCCCATCCTTGATTCTCTATCCTTTATTCCCCATCCTTTTGATTCCCCGTCCTTTTCATTCCCCATCCTTTTCATTCCCTGTCCTTTGTCCCCTATCTTTGATTCCCCATCCTTGATTCCCCATCCTTGATTCCCCATCCTTGATTCCCCATCCTTCATCCCCTATCCTTCATCCCCTATCCTTCATCCCCTATCCTTCATCCCCTATCCTTCATTCCCCATCCTTCTTTTCCTGTCCTTCATTCCTTATCCTTCTTTCCCCATCCTTCATCCCCCATCCTTCATCCCCCATCCTTCATCCCTATCCTTTTCATTTCCTATCCTTTTCATTCCCCATCCTTGATTCCCCATCCTTCATCCCCCGTCCTCCATTCCCCATCCACCTCACCTGAGAGCTCACCCCCCTTCCCTCAACCCCTCAGGGCCTCTGGAGATCACCTCATCCAAGGCCCTGATTCCTGTCCCTCTGGAGTTTTCCCTGTTTTCTCCCCCCCACTGGCTTCCAACCCTGTTCTATTCCAACCCAAAGGCTGGATGTGCTCATGGAGGGGATGAGGAGTCACATTTCCCAAACCTTCCAGCTCCTGTCCCAAAATAGCAGCTGCAGGAGGAGGTGGGAGCGTGTGGGGTGTGCCAGGGGATGGGACAGGTGGCACAGAAGGGCTGTTTCCAGCCCGGAGCACGGGCAGGACCGGGAGCTCTCTCTCACTGGGATACAACTGTGCTTGTAAAATTTAGGGTCTTAATTCTGCCTAAACCCAGGTAGAATTACAGAATATATTGAGTTGGAAGGCACCTCAAGAATTAAGTCCCTGAGGACACCCCAAAATCCCTCCCTGTGCCCGAGAGTGTTGTCCAAACCCTCCTTGGGGCTGTGCCCTCTGCCCTGGGGAGCCTGTGTAGTGCCCAGACACCCTCTGGGGGAAGAACCTGCTCCCAGTATCCATCCCAAACCTCCCTGACACACCCTAAAATTGCCTTAGAGAAAGAAGAAGAGTGTTTTGGGGTCTCCCAGTTGTTCCCTTCACCACATTTTGCTGCCACCTCCCTGATTCCCCCTGTTCTGTTTGGTATTTAGGAGGGAAACCCATTATTTAATCCAAGAGTTCCCCTTGTGCCAGGCCAGGCTCATTAATAAGGCCCTAATGTATTTTCCCTCAATCAATACCCACTGGAATTAATGAGTCCATTACTTCCAAGGACAATGAAGTAATTTTCTGTTGGCACCTCGGCCCTGGGGCTCCCGGGAAAAGGTTGTCCAACACTTTTGTGTCTTTGTAGTGGATAAATACAGGGAGAGGGGAGGATAAAAGGTCTGGGCTGTGTTCTCTCCTCATCCTTTATTGATGGCTGGGTAATCCATGGATATGGATATGCATCCACTCCTCTGAGCAGGCCCTAAGTAATGGATTTATGGATGCTTAAGGCACAGCAGCCACGAGCAGCCTTTAGTTCCTTGCTTCTCCAAACTCTTTTTCCTCCCTCTTTTCTAATTCTCTTTGTTATAATTTATTTACAAGGAACCATAAAACTCACTTGACAGGCACTGTGAGAGGGGGGAGGTTAATTAGGTTTTTTTCCACAGGAGCAAAACGTGGTGGCCCAAAGCGCTCGGTTCCTTCTCTCAGAGCAGAGGCTGAGCTTAAAACTCCCAGCTTTTCCTTGAAAAGCTTGGAAAACATGACATTCAGTCAAAAAAATTGGGACTGGACAACAGAGCCTGTACAGGAGGTGTTTTAAAATTCCAGGGATTAGTTTGGGAGGCAGGAAAAGCTGCCCATGACGTGCTGGTTGCACGGAGAAACGTGTCCGGGGTATTTCCCACATCCCAGAGCAGAAATAAGGAAACAATGGCCTTTTCCAGGAGAGTTTTATCCCATGGAAAGCCCTTAATTTGATGTGACACTCTGTAAGTGTTCATCATCCCTCTGTGCATTCAAACCTCCAGGATTTGCTCTCAGCCTTCCAAATTAATTATCCTTTTGATCTCCCGCTGTAGGTTTTGTGGGAGAAGTTGATATTTTCAAATCCAGAGAACACTGGATTTTATTCTGTGGCAGTGCCTGGGAGCTTTATTTAATTTATAGCTTAAAATTAAGCTGAGTTTTGCCAATGCAGAGGTTAAGAAATATTTTAACGCACTCATCTTTATTCCTTGGTTTTTCCCCCCATTAAACTAATCGGGTTTTGGCTCTGTCAGGTTGGGAAAGAAAAAAATCCCAGAAACAGTCCCAGGAGGATCCTAAATACCTGCTTCTGGCATTCCTGGTTTTTTTTCCCTTTGCTGAAAGCAGAGCTTTATTCAGGAATGTGAGGCTGCAGCAGCGCCGGGTTTTGGTGTCGTTGTGCCAAGGGAGGTTTTAATTTGGGAACAAAAGGGTGGTTGTTGGTTTATTATTGAGTTACAGCAGAGGAAAATCAGGGAGCATCTCAGTTCTTGCTGTGCCCCATCCTGGAGGAAAGGTGCTGCTCTAGGGGAAGGTGTTCCTGCCCGTGGCAGGGTGGTTTGAGACGAGCTTTAGGGTCCCTTCCAGCCCACCCCATTCCAGGAGGGGCCCTGTGCCCTGCCAGGCTGGTGGCCTGTCCCCAACCCTGGGTGCTGCTGGGTCATGGCTCCCCTCCATCCATGAGGTACCAGAAACATCCCATAAAACGCTGGATGGAGCCCCTGGCACTGCCGCAGCCCTTTAATGGGAGGCACAAACAGGTTCTCCCCTTCGCTCCCAGATTTACTTTTATGCTTAATTAAATAATGTGCAACAGCCCAGAAACGACTGAATTATTGATGGGCTGCCCTGAAAGCTTTGGGCTCCTGCCTGGGGAGGGGGTGGTTCCCCGGGGGAGCTGCCCTGCCCAGCTGTGGGGCGCTGAGCTGTCGGGTTTGTTCGCAGACACCAGCGAGGGGGTGTCCCTGCAACTGGGGAACACCCGGGACTTCATCATCTCCTTCGACCTCAAGTTCGTGACCAACGGCAGCATTTCGGTGGTGCTGGAGACGACAGAGAAGAACCAGCTGTTCACGGTGCACTACGTGTCCAACACGCAGCTCATCGCCTTCCGCGACAGGGACATCTACTACGGCATCGGGGCGCGCACCAGCTGGAGCACCCTGACCAGGGACCTGCTCACCGACCTGCGCAAGGGCGTGGGGCTCTCCAACACCAAGGCCGTCAAGCAGACCAAGATCATGCCCAAGCGGGTGGTCCGGCTGGTGGCCAAGGGCAGGGGCTTCCTGGACAACGTCACCATCTCGGCCACGGCGCACATGGCCGCCTTCTTCGCCGCCAGCGACTGGCTGGTGAGGAACCAGGACGAGCGGGGCGGGTGGCCCATCATGGTGACCAGGAAGCTGGGGGAGGGCTTCAAATCCCTGGAGCCGGGGTGGTACTCGGCCATGGCGCAGGGCCAGGCCATGTCCACGCTGGTGCGGGCCTACCTGCTGACGCGGGACGCGGCCTTCCTGGGCGCGGCCCTCAGGGCCACCGCGCCCTACAAGCTGCCGGCGGAGCAGCGCGGGGTCAAGGCCGTGTTCATGAACCGGCACGACTGGTACGAGGAGTACCCCACGTCCCCCAGCTCCTTCGTGCTCAACGGCTTCATGTACTCCCTCATCGGGCTCTACGACCTGAAGGAGACGGCGGGCGAGAAGCTGGGCCGGGAGGCGCGGCTGCTCTACGAGCGCGGCATGGAGTCCCTCAAGGCCATGCTGCCGCTCTACGACACCGGCTCGGGCACCATCTACGACCTGCGCCACTTCATGCTGGGCACGGCGCCCAACCTGGCCCGCTGGGACTACCACACCACCCACATCAACCAGCTGCAGCTCCTCAGCACCATCGACGACTCGCCCATCTTCAAGGAGTTCGTCAAGAGGTGGAAGAGTTACCTGCGGGGCGGGCGGGCCAAGCACAACTGAGCTGCCACCAAAGCCGCCGGCCGGGTGACGGCCCCGCTTCTCTACGGCCCGTTCGAAGAAGTGATCCTTAGAACTGCTCTCCTGAAATCACTGCATTCCAGGGTGGGAACCTTTGGGTCCGAGCGGTGGGGCCGGGGAGCGTCACCCGTCCCCTGCGCTCCGCCAAGCGAAACCCCCCCGTGCTCCTGAGTCTGAGGCTGGGTTTTGTCGGGTTTTAGTTTTCCTTTTTGCAGGAAAATGTTTGCAGAAGCCATAGAGGTCTCGAAAGTCCCGCAGGCCTCGCCTGAAGAGTTAATCCGTGGCCTCTTAAACTGAGTCTATGTGTCTCTGTGGGAACAGCTCCTGTGGTGTGACGCCGTCGATGTGACTTCACTCGTAGCCTGGGTAGTGCACAGTGTATCTTTTAAAGGCGGGGGTGTTTTTTAATAGGAATTCTTTTCTCGGGGTGACAAACACACCTTTTTAAGTTTTTCCCCAGTCCTCTGGCTGGAGATCCTTTAGCTGGAGGGTTTCTCCCCAGACGTGTGGGCGGAGGACGCGCGGCCGGCGCCACGTAAGCACAACTCGGTGAGGCTCGCGGGGCCCCCGGAGCCTGAGCCTCATCACCCCCAGGTTCACCATCACCCCTCACTGGTGTCACCTCAGAGCTTGGATCCCTCCTCTGGAGCCTGATGTCCTGTCTTGGGTTTTGTGATTCCCTCTGAGAGGTTTCTCTGAGCTTTGGCCGCTTCTTTTTGGGGACACTCATGGCGAGTTGCTGAGCGGGACGTGGAGCTCGTCCCGAGTCGCTCAGGAAATTCGGTTGGGGTTCATTAAGGTTTTCCTGAGGTGATTTTAATTTTTAACCTGCTCGATCCATCAAGCATTTTAGAAATTGAAGTTACCTCAGAGGGCTCTGCAGCTCTGCCTGGGCTTTAATTCCTGAGAGGTTGTGGCTGCCCCATCCCCTTGGAAGTGTCCAAGGCCAGGTTGGACAGGGCTTGGAGCAACCTGGGCTAGTGGAAGGTGTCGCTGGGTTGGAACTGGATGAGCTTTAAGGTCTTTCCATCCCAAACCATTCCAGGATTCCATGATTCACTGTCTTACAGTGTAAGGGGTCATTACACCTCCAGCAGTGGCTTCTTGGGTGTGATTTGCCTTTGTGGCTCTGCCAAGTGACCAGTGGTCCCTGTGCACATCCCAACCCACACATCCCAACCCACACACTGGAATGGAGAAGAAACCAGGTGGATTCTTCCCATTTCCCAGTCCTTTACACCCACATTACTCTGAGGTGTCTGGGGTGATCCAGAGGAGTCAAACCAACCCATGGCTGAGGTTTGCTCTGACCCCAAACTCCCGGAGAGGACACGGATTGACTGTGGGGCTCCCACTGCTCCCATTCCATGCTGTCCATGGAGGTGGGGCTTCAGGTGTTCACCCAAACCCCAGGGAGGCCGGGCACAAGGACAACATCCATCTGCATTTGAGCATTGCTTTGATTTTTTTGATGCTTTTTGGGATTTCTGGCAGAGATTTGAAGCAACTTTTGAATTACTTGATGTTCCAGCCCATGCTCCCACCACACGGATCCGTGTGGGACGTGGGGGTGGAGGAGGAATTTCAATACCAAAGGTAGCAGAGGTGATTTTTGTTACATATCTGTGCGCACACAAAACCACCCTAAAAATGTGCTTCCCCCCCAAAAAACTGGTCCTTCCTGCGACATCTCCCTCCTGCTTCTTCCCTCCACCCTGTCCCCGTTTGGGAGTTGGGGAATCTGGAGACACCCTTTGGGTGCTGCTCGAGAGATGGTTTTGGTGCCTTATGGAGGCCACAATTTCCAATTTTTGTTGTTTTTTTTTTCCCTAATTACATCCAATTCCAGGATTGGAGCGTGGCTGATCCGGCTCGGAAGCGCGAGCTGGCCGTGCCAGCACCATCGGTCTTGTCCCACCACCTGATCCTTAACATCCCATTGCATTTTCTTGGCCTTAGCACTGGTGGAGCTCCAAGGATGCCCCACCAGAGGTGGTAGGACCGTGGAGAATCCGTGTGGAGTTTCTCCTGGCATTCCCTCAGTTGAGTTGTGCGGTGGCAGAGGATCATCGGACACGGCACCAACGCCAGCGGCGCCCAAACCTCCACCAAATCCATTTTGACTTTTTTTGGGGTTTTTTGTTGATTTTCACTCTCCAAACCGACACACAGATCTTTGGCACTGAGCCCTCAGACTCCAGACTCCGATCCGAGCTCTCGGAGCCCCGGATCCAGCGAATCCTCCCGCGGGATTTGCCGTCCCTGGACGCCATCAGAGGCGTCGCGCTCGCGGATCCCCCCGACCAGTGACACAAGCACAACCCTCCCAGTGGGCAGGTGCCATTCCCTGGAAGCTGCCATTCCCTGGAAGCTACCATTCCCTGGAAGCTGCCATTCCCTGGAAGCTACCATTCCCTGGAAGCTGCCATTCCCAGGAAGCTGCTCTTCCCACCCCCCTCCTCGTGGGGCTTTGGTTTGCCGGGTTCTCGCTGCGCCGCCGTGGCCGGGCGGGCTCTCCCCGTGTGGTAAATATGCAATAACTTGTTTACAGGATGCTCTGGGCAGGGTGGTCCTTTGTAAAGCTGTACAGCCTTTGCAGTTCAAGCACAATGTGCACAGTTAGTTTTCTATTCAGCCAAACCTGAGTTTTTTGCAGCAGGAAGAGGTTCCTCTATGTTTCTATACGACGTGAAAATGGGTCAGCGTTTGTGCTTCGTGTAAAAGCTGCTTTATAAGACTGTAAAATAAATTTTTTTATCTTAAGGCAAGCACGGGGTGTCTTCTTCTTCTCAGCCACCCCCCCCCTGGTGGCTTTGGGGAGGTTTGGATTCTGAGGAAGGTGGAAAATAACTCATTTTTTCACTGATTTGCTGGTTTGAGGTAAGAAGCACAAATCGATGTTCTCTGTCTGCTGGGGTGAAGGTCACGAGGTGGGTTCCTGGTGGGAGTGATTTCTGCTGAATCTGCTTTGGTTTGAGTTTCATGGGGTTTGTTAAATCATAGTTTTAATTGACTGGTCACTAAAAACACCTGAACAAAAATGGTTGGTAAAGTAAGAAATTCAGGACTCTTAAAGCTCCAGGGAGACCTGAGAGCCCCTTGCAGGGCCTAAAGGGGCTCCAGGAGAGCTGGAGAGGGACTGGGGACAAGGGATGGAGGGACAGGACACAGGAATGGCTTCCCACTGCCAGAGGGCAGGGACAGATAGGATATTGGGAAGGAATTCCTGGCTGGGAGGGTAGGGAGGTCCTGGCACAGGTTGGGCAGAGAAGCTGTGACTGCCCCTGGATCCCTGGAAGTGTCCAAGGCCAGGCTTGGACGGGCCTTGGAGCAACCTGGGACAGTGGAAGGTGTCCCTGCCCATGGCAGAGGGTGAGATGGGATCAAGATCAACTTTAAGATCCAAAAGAAACCACTCCAGGATTCTCCCACTCCTCGGGTGAGAATATTGATTTCCATTCCTTAGCAGTTCGTTAAAACACAGGGATTGAAAATAGAAGTGGATTTAAGTCTGTTGCTTGGTGATGGATTTGGGTGTTTGCTGCTCAGTTCCTGGTGGAAGGAGCCACATTTCCCATCTGCCTGGAGTGACTGATCATCCCATGGATGCCTTGTGCTTCTGGAATGTTAAATAGCTGCTTCTCTCCTTAATCTCTTCCCCAGGCTCTCCCAGGCTGGCAGAGCTTCCCCATCCAAGGGCTTTGGCCCCAGGGACAAATCCCAGCAGGAGTTCTTGGCCGGTCTGTTGTGTCCAGCCCCCAGGACATCCTGCTCCCGGGGCTGGGCTGCGGCTCCAGTCCCCTTTTCCTGCAAAAAAGAGGATTTTCCACTGGGCTTCAACCCCTCGGTGCTGGGAAGTTTCCACTGGTTTGAAACTGGACTGTCACTCGTTGCACAAAGTGTTTTAAAGGACGTGTGGATGTGGCACTTGGGGACACGGTCCAGGGGTGGCCTTGGCAGTGCTGGGGGATGCTTGGATTTGATGATCTTTAAGGGCTTTTCCCACTTGTGATTTTGTGATTCCCTGGGAGGCACCAGGGGCTGGCACAGCCTTTCCAAGTGCTGGTTTGGGAATCAGGAGGTTTCCCAGGGCTGGGAGGAAGGTCCTGCCTCGGGCAGGAGGTCGAAGGACTCGGGATAATCCCTGTCCCCCGTGGCTCTGGCAGAGCTGCTCCTGGGATTATTGCTGAGACTGTGTCCGTGATCATACCAAACGATCCAGAGTAATTTCAAAGCTTTTCCCGGCTCTCTGCCATCCCAGCAGCAGAATTCCAACCTTTCCAGCTCTGATGCAGCCCAGAAACCCAGGCAGGTGAGGGGGCACCTGGAGTCAATCCACATCCTGGGCTCTGCTTTGGGAGGAAAAAAGCCTGGAGAGGGTTCAAAACACACACTCGGTGCCAAAAGTGTGGGGTGGGCACAGAGGGAGTGTTTTCTCCCTGCTCTTCCTGAAATCCTGTGGGTTGGGGACCGTGGGGGGATCAGTCAGTGACAGTCCCCCTGGGAATGGACGTGCCCAGGGCACAGCACAGCAAATCCTCCTTTTGTGCCAACACTGCGGGAGCTGGGGGTGATCCAGAGGCACCTGGTTATCCAGGATGCAGCTCCAAGGAGGAACTGTGATGGAATTGTCCTCCTTGTGGTGCCTGGGACAGCCTGGCTTTCCTCATCCCAGCAAAAGGGCTCTTTATGAACCCAGCAGGAAACATCGGCTTCTCCAGCACCATCCACCCATCCCTGCATCCCTGGCTCATCCCTGGCCCATCCCTGCATCCTCCACCCATCCCTGCATCCCTGGCTCATCCCTGGCCCATCCCTGCANGATGGATATTTGGGGGCTTCAGGGGGGACCTTCTGGCTCTGCAACCCCCTGACAGGAGGGAGGAGCCGGGGGGGGGGTCGGGCTCTGCTCCCAGGGAACAAGGGACAGGAGGAGAGGGAACAGCCCTATTCCAGTCGGGAACAAACCTGAGCTCCACATCAAGCCTTAAACTCAACTTTATATAATCCAGGCCTCGTTCTGTTCCTGCTCCATTCAGATCCCTACAAACAGAGTGAATTTTTCAGCCATTAATAGGATCTATCTTTCCACTCCAGGGATCTTTAGAGCATCAATTATCTTGAACCTCATCTGATCTAACCACAGCTATTACCTCCTGTTAAAAACAGCTTTAATTTAGGCCAGGAATGGCATAAAAGGCATTCCAATAAACTTATGGCATTTTTCCTGGAGTTCTGTCAGGGAGAAAAAAAAAAAATCAGCGTCCACAGCCAGGTGAAGCCATGGAATTAATTCCCTGTAATTAATTGTGGAAATAATTAATTATTTTTTTTTTCTTTAATTCAAAAACACTGATGTCAGGAAGATTCAGGGCTAATTAAACATCATCAGAAAACGAGCTTGACACGAAAATAAAAATTTCAGCCTGACAGGAATTCTGCATTTCCAGCCCTGGGTGTTTATTTAATCTCCATGGCTTAATTTTCACCACTGGAAATTATTTCAGGGTGGGACTAAAAGTTCTCACCTTCCACTATCCCAGGTTGCTCCAAACCCCATCCAACCCGGCCTGGAACATTCCCAGGGATTCCTCTGTGACACCCTGTGGGATTTGAGGCTGCAGGAGGAAATCTGGGAGGAGAAATAAAGGAATATTTTCCTTTTTTCCCCCCTCTCTCTCATGTCAATCCTCCCAAAAATCACATTTAGGCTTTTTTGTCTTTCCAGACATTTGTCTTTCCCACTGTTTTTAGGTTTGGGATCAATGAGTGGAGCTGTGGAAGGGAGGGATGACTTGAGGGTGTCTCTGATCTGCTCCAGCTCCTCTTGCAGTGACTCCCTCGCTTCAGTCTTCGGCTCCAGGTTTTCTCTTTGCTGCCTTCCCACCCCAAAATTCCCACCCTTGGGGCTGTGCCTTTCCATCACCACACTGGGTCCAACTCCCTTTTAAGTGCCTTCAGGAGATCTCCTGGATCCATCAGGAACATAATCAGCAAATGAGCAGTGTAAGGATTTGGGAATTCCAGTCCAAAGCTTAAATAACACGTCCAAGATTCCTCTCAGCATTGAGGAATTTATGCAAAGATAAAGCAAATAATGGCCTTGGAGCTGCTTGGCATTTGCTGCTTTCAAAAGGGACTCATTAGCATTTCACACACACACACACATCCCAAATAATTCCAGAGTTTAGCTGAGACTCCCTGGAGCTGCAGTTTTAGTGAATGCTGCCCCTGGATCCTTGGAAGTGTCCAAGGCCAGGTTGGAGCAACCTGGAATAGTGGGAGGTGTCCCTGCCCATGGCAGGGGGTGACACTGGATGGGCTTTAAGGTCCCTTCCAACCCAAACCATTCCAGGATTTTATGAAGTGCCACTTCAGTCTGTGACAGTTTTGACAGGAAATCAAATCCCAGCCCTGATCCGGGACGGATTCTGGGTACAGAACGATGGGAAAAGGGACAGAAAAGCCCTTTGGAAGCTCTGGCACTGCCAGCACCAAGCAGTGCTCCCCCAGCCTGTGCCCACAGAATTCCCAGCCTGTGCCCACGGAATTCCCAGCCCTGGATTCTCCCTGGAGCTCCCGGTTCAGCATCTGCCCATCTCCAGAATCCAACAGCTTTTCCTGCTTTCCTGACCCAGCTCCCTCCTGCCATTTAAGCCAATTCCTGGTTTCTCCTTCAGGACAAAATTCTCCCTCTGAAGGCTCCTGTTCCCTGCAGCCTTCCTGGCCTTCTCCAGGAACAATCCTCATGGATCATTTCCCTGCTTTCTCCCGTAGCAGAAACTTTTCCTGCTCACCTGTCACTCCTCTGAGCTTTTCCATGGATTCACACCTTCTCCAAGGGACAATCCAGCACTGCCCAGCCCAGGCAGCACCACTTCAATTCCTTATGGAATTCCTCCTTCCCAGTGTGATACTCCTGCTTTCCAAAGGAGGCACGAGGAGGTTCCAGCCCATCCAGATCCTCCCTGCTGCCTGTTTTCCTTTGCAGGGAAAAGAAATTTTCCCTGGCAGATCCTGCCCCGTTATCCCAACACGTCTCACTTTCCCAACCTGTTCCAGACCCCAAAGTTGCCTCCCCACAGCCCTTCCCAGCCTGGTGGACCATGAAGAAGTTACAAAATTCCATTTAAAGGTGGGTTCCTGGTTGGATTGGATGATGGAAAAGTCTTTTCCAACCGTAACAATTCCATGATTCCATGATTTGACACACCAGCTCTTTCCAAGCCCAGCTAAACACACAACATTTTGGGTTTTCCCTGATCCAGAGTCTTCAGGAGCCAAGGAAAACTGGACACACTCAAATCTGACACTTCACATGCTCTTATATTCCAACAGAAGTCATGGCTTGCTCTGAATTCCCAACTCCCAGTATTTTAGGGCATCACAGGAGGGAATGTTACAGCTTATTTTAATGTGGTTTTACTAATAATGATACTTGGGAATGGGAACAAGACAGGAATTCCTTTATCCTGAAAAATCTGCATTAGAAATTCCCCCACAGCTGCTTTGCTCTGATTCTCCTTTATTCCGAGGAGAGGAATTTTATGATTCCATGTAAAGATTTTTTTTCCCAAACAAAGTGCACTTGGACAGGAGACACTGGCAGGGCAGGATACCCACAGGGAAAGGGGAGTTTCCAGCAGCTTCCAGCTTCAATTTTCCATAAGGAACTGCATGGAATGAGGTTTCCAACTGTAATGGCCCTGCATCCCTTCTCTTCCTCCTCCTCCTCTTCCCTGGAATTTCCACAGAAACTCATTGCTGCTCCATGGGGTGACGAAGGAAAAATCGAGGGCAGGGAAAAAAGGATGGAAGGAGCCTGAACAGATTCCCTGAAAATTGCAGATCAGGAGTCCAGGCTCCTCTTTCACTGGAAAATGCAGATTTTGGGAAAGCCTGATGCTGGAAAGGCATTTTAAAATTCCATCAGAACTCTGGAATATGCCCTTAGGGACTCTGCAGACCCAATTCCCACTGCAGACAAATCCCGGGCTGTTTTAGGCAATCCATCAGCATTCCAGGGACAGCAGAAGGTGCCAAGTCCTAAAAAAGCAGCTGCATTTTCAAAGGAGATTTAAACCAGAGAAAAGGGGAAATGCAGCCCTGGGAAAAACAGGGATGTGGCTGGGAAAAGGTGAGCTGGAATCAGGGATGGTGGCTTTGGAAGGAGCTCTAAAAACCTGGAGGTGGTTCCTGAGTGGTGGGTCTGCCATGAGCACCTGGAACATTCCTTGGTGTCACAGCAAAAGGAAATCATAGATTGCTCCAGGATCCTGTTGTCCAGA
>NW_016690356.1:15902-18113 GCF_001604755.1 Lepidothrix coronata | reverse complement strand
GGAATCATCCTCTTTGCAAACTTCTTCAGGAATTTATGCCTCAGCCTTTGTTCTTTGCCCTTAGTCCTGTCCATGGTCCCACCATGGGCTTCAGCATCCAGCTGGAATTCTGACTGAATTCCCACTGGCACACCTTGTCCAGAGAGAAAAGAAGAGAAGGCTCCAGGGAATGCTGAGAGCCCCTTGCAGGGCCTAAAGGGGCTCCAGGAGAGCTGGAGAGGGACTGGGGACAAGGCATGGAGGGACAGGACACAGGGAATGGCTTCCCACTGCCAGAGGGCAGGGAGAGATGGGAGATTGGGAAGGAATTGCTGGCTGGGAGGGTGGGAAGGCCCTGGAATAGAATTCCCAGAGAAGCTGTGGCTGCCCCTGGATCCCTGGAAGTGTCCCAGGCCAGGTTGGAGCAACCTGAGATAATGGAAGGTTTCACAAAGTAGACACCAAAATAGATACAAAAAAATAATAAAAAAAGGCCCTACAGCCCATTTTTCCCACTTTTCCCCCATCATTCTTTCCTCCTGAGGTTTTATTGGGAAAAACAGCCTGGGATTGTTTTCCATTGGCACAGGGGCTTCAGCTCTGAGTTCACCTTCCCAATGAAGAAGGACTTTTCACCAGGAACTGGAGTGAGAGGACACAGGGAATGGTTTCCCACTGCCAGAGGGCAGGGAGAGATGGGAGATTGGGAAGGAATTCCTGTCTGGGAGGGTGGGGAGGCGCTGGAATAGAATTCCCAGAGAAGCTGTGGCTGCCTCTGGATCCCTGGAAGTGTCCAAGGCCAGGTTGGGATCCCTGATCTAGTGGAAGGTGTCCCTGCCCATGGCAGGGGGTGGGATGATGTATCTTTATGGTCTCTTCCAACCCAAACCATTCTGGGATTCCAGGATTTCAACCTGGATGTGAAAGAATTAAGGGAACTCCACAGGAGGTGAACTGAGACATAATAAAACAACTCCACAAATATTCCACATCATCTCCAGGGACATCAACAGGGATTTGGGAGGAAGATCTTGGGGCTGCAGGAGCTTTTTCCCCCCTAGAACTGGACTTGTGTCACACAGGAGACTGGAATTGCTCCAGGGAATATTCCCAGCACGGGATAAACTCACTCCTGTGACCCAACTGCCTCCCCCTCGCCACAAAGCTGCTGCAGTGGAAGAGCAGCCAAAATCCAGGGATATTTCCTGGAAATGGAGCTGCAAACCAAGATTTAAGTGGATCTCTGAGCAAAGGGAATGGTTGTTTACCCATAAATCCCAACCCAACCATCCCAGAGATGTTTTCTCTGCACAGCCTGGGTCTCCTTTCTACCACCCAATAAAAATATATAAGAAATAAAATAAAATCTTCGGCTTCTCTGTGCACTAAATCCATTGGATAAAACTTTTTCTCTCCCTGACTTCCACATTATATTCAGAATTTTTTCGACACCAACCTGACCTTTTGCCCCACCTTCTTCTCCTCCAGCTGTGCAGCCTGTGTCCATGAGGAGGTGGGAAAGCAAGAGGAATACAAAAATACATTTTCAGTGAAAGAATTAGGACTGTTTTTCCCTAAAACATGCTAAATTGTCCTCTGGGAAGGAGCAGCCAAAGCTTTCTTGCAGGAAATCTGCTTCTTTAAATGAAAATACTTTGTTTCTACCTTATTTTCCTTCCTTTTAAAAGGAGAAAGTGTCCTCCAGAAGCCAAGGGAAAAAAAAATTTCCTAGGAGTCGAGATTAAAAGCTTTTTTTCTTCAAAGAAGAAAGATGAGATGGACTTTTAAAGAGACACTTCCAGAGAAAAGAAACAAAGAGTTCAAGTCTGGGATGAATTTCTGAAGCGGTTTCTTCTCCTGGTGGCTCAGCGAGGATGGAACCCTCCCTCCTGGGAATACGATTCCGAGGGAAATGAGGGTGTTTGTTTGAACCTGGAGTGAGAAATGAGGATTGTCAGGAAGAGCTGGGAGAGCAGAACATGTTTGAGACACGGGAAATAAAGGACAGAAAGTTGTCTGTTAAAAAAAAAAATCATCCCTAATTTAAGATCTTTCCAGAAGAAACTAAAAAAGGAAACCGAGGAGATGAGGGGAGAAGTTCCAAGGGGTGGAGGGACAGGACACAGGGAATGGCTTTAAGATGGAAAAGGGGGGATTCAGTTGGGATAGTGGGAAGGAATTCCTGGCTAGGAAGGTGGGGAGGCCCTGGAATAGAATTCCCAGAGAAGCTGT
>NW_016690356.1:14214-15406 GCF_001604755.1 Lepidothrix coronata | reverse complement strand
ATAGAAACAGCAACAGCAGCAGCAGAGGGCACGGCCACCTCCTCCGCATTCCGTCCTGGCTCAGCTCTCAGGACAACTCTGGGTTTTCAGCTCCTTTCTCTCTCTCTCCAGCTGCTGCTGCATTTCAGGACTCCCTAAAGGTTTAGAAGTCCACCTCTCCTCTTCAGGAAGTCTCTATTTTTTGGGAAAGTAATACAGTCTTACCCCAGACCAGCTCTGTTGAGTTTTCCTCTGCTTTGTTGCCAGCTCTCCCTCCTGCAGGAACATCTCTGCGTCTCTCAGCTGGCTTCACCTTATCTCGCTACTCCTGGCTACCTTTTGGCTTTCAGCCACTGTTGTCTCTGTTCAGGACTGCTCTGCTACTGCTTTCAGTGTCTTCTGCTGCTGCTGACTGTAGGAAACTCTTCCAGCTCTTGATTACGGGACCCAGTCCAGCACTGACACTCTACCGGGTCTCCCGTGACCTCAGCTGGGGGCTGGGGGCCCTTGGCCCCCAGAGGGGCTCACTGGCCCCCTGCCTCCTCGTGGCTCAGATCATGGCTACCCTCCTTCTAAACTGTCTTCACCACCTTCTCTTCCGTTTCTGTGGGTATGTAATTTCCGTAGGGCGCACGTGGACTATTGATTGGTCCAGTACTATCAGTGGGGCAAACCATTACTGCCTCAGAGAAAAGGTTTTTCAAACCACCACAATATCAAAAGTGTATGTTGCAATAATAAACACATTCATGCTCGATGATGCAATTGCTTGGCAAAAACTGTATAAAAAGTCCAGCTGTGAGTTGCTGGGAAGAAGCAGTTTGTCCAGGGAGACCTGGCTGCTTCCTGGTGCTGTAAATAAAGACACCTCCTGCTTATGGACTGAAAACTTTGAGCAGTTTCTTCGTCCGTGCCTTTTGGGGCATAAAATTGGCATCACCAGTGTGGCTCTCAGTTGTCTCCAATCCCTGCCGGGGTGGCTGGTGGGGTGACAGTGGCCCTGCTGCCGTCATCAACCACGAGAGGAGAGTGCTCAGGCTGTGCCCCCAGGGACTGACTCATCCCCTCTTTTATATATAAATATATTGTTGGATAGATATAAATATGTAGTTGGATATATATAAAGTCCTCTCGAGGTGCCTGCAGGGAGTGACTCATTTCATCGGAGCTCAGCCCAGGCAGCAAAACCTCCCCGTGTGCCCCAGGAGGGACA
>NW_016690356.1:8590-12489 GCF_001604755.1 Lepidothrix coronata | reverse complement strand
TTGATTTATAAATCAAACAAGGGGTTCTGGTGGAGTCCATCTCAGAGATGGGAATAAATCAGGGAATCCCGGAAAGGTTTGGGTTGGAAAAGACTTTCAAGGTGACATTTGACACACTTCTTGTGACTCTGAGTCGAGACATGAGGTCACATTAATTCTTAGAAATTCGGATTTTTTTTGTCTCTTCCCAGCCCTTGTTATAGGACCCAAAAATTCCCCTTCCCACTTGATGGAATAATTAAACCGCCACTAAATTGATTTATAAATCAAGCGAAGGTTCTGGTGGGTGACACTTGTGGGTGTCACAAAGCCCTTTCCTGCACCACTGGTTATTCCCTCCTCTTTCCTATTTATTCCAAATTCCATGGATTTCGACTTGGAAGACTTTGGGAGAGCCGAGCTTTTTCTGGTGGACAAATCTTCTCCCTTTTGGCCAAGAATTCCCAGAGAAACCGTGGCTGTCCCAGCCCTGGCAGAGCCCAAGGCCAGGATGGAGCAGTTTGGGATAATGGGGGGTGTCCCTGCCCATGGAATGAGGTTGGAATAAAACGGCCTTTAAGTTCTTTTCCAACCCCAACAATTCTGGGATTATTTGGGAATGCTTCTCCCCGAGCCACCTCTTTTTGGGCCTCCGGATGAATTTTGCCTGCCAGGAATTTTGGGAATTTGTCTTGTACAGCAGCTCATGTGCAGGTGAAAATTTATCCGGGCAGGGAAGTTGGTTCACCAAAATTTGTTTCCTCTAAAAAGTCCAGGCCAAACCTGAGAAGAAAAATCAAAATTTCTTGATGAATAGATCCTTTGTTTCTCCCCAAAATAAAAATGTGGATAAAGATATATATATATGTATAAAAAAATATATATAATATATCCAATATATATAAAATATATATAATACATATTATATATATTACATATATTATAAACATTAAACATATATAATATATATAATATATAATATATATTATATATAATACATATAAGATACAATATATATTATATACATAAAACATATATATTATATATTATATATAAAATATATATTATATATGTTTTATGTATATAATATATATTGTATATTATATATATCACATGTAATACATACAATATATAGTATATATTATATACATAAAACATATATATAATATATATAATATATATAATATATATAGTATATCTATATACACATAAAATATATCTAATATATAATATGTATATATATCTATAAATATATATATTTATTATATATTTCTATTATATAATAATATATAATAAATATAATAAGTTATTTGTTAAATAGTAATATAAATACTAATAAATAAATAACTTCCCCATTAATTTATATAATAAATTGTTATTAAAATAAATATAATAAATAAATAAAAAGTATAATAATAAATTATTATATAATAAATATATATTATATAGGAATAATTTATTATATATAATAATATATATTTATTACACATGTTTATTAAAATTATAATTATGTATATTATTAAAATTATAATTATTATAAATTATTAATTCTGAGTTGATTTCTGATTGAGCTCTGATGTCGTTTCTCCCACCCTTCGTTTACTAATTTATTTATTAATTAATATATCTAGTTCTCTATTCTTATTTGTTGTTTTCTGCATTTGTTTGGCAGGGAATTCCTGGAATATCCTTCAACTCAGCATTTTAATTCTTTCCTTTTCATTGGAGGGAATTTAATCAGAATTTCTCAGGAGTCCAAATGTTATTTTAAATAAACCCAAACACCCCTGACCCCTTCCTGTCTGACAATTCTTATTTTCAACATAATTATTTATCAAAGAAATTTTAAAGCCTTTAAAGAAGGGGAAGGGGAGGAATTGATGGAGTTTTTTATCACCAAGGTGTGAAACTCTTTGGGATAATTTGAAATGTTGCTCCCTGAGCAGAAAGTCCATTTAATCCCTGCCCAGAACATTTATAATAACTCCCTTTTTATTTATTTATTAATTTATATATTAATTTATTTATCTAATAATCTCTTCTTATTTACTGATATTCCATGTCAATTAAAACCTTTCATTAATTTACTTTTGGGTCAGAGAGCACAGTGTCCGTCACAGATCACAAGGATCTGTGTTTTCTCAGGGACCTGACCCTGATTGTGGNCTGATCTGAGCAAAGCACCGGAAAACAGCGTTACCCGAGGGCTGGAGGAGGGAGGAGGGGGGAGAGCTCCGGGATTTCTCCAACCGAACCCGTGGAGCGCTCGGGGGAACTTCTCCAGAGCTTAAGAGCTCACATAAATGATATATAAAAACACCTATTATATATATAAATATACGAATATATAAAAATAAATATTCTGTAAATATATACATATAAATATATTTATAAATAAATATATTTATATAAAAATATATTAATAAATATTTATATATTTTTCCCTGCAATCCCAACACTCCATATTTTTCACCGTAATCCCAACATCCCATATTTTTCACCACAGTCCCAATACTTCCTATTTTTCACTCCAATCCCACCACTCCATGTTTTTCACTCCGATCCCACCACTCCATATTTTTCACTGAAATCTCAATACTCCATATTTTTCCCTGCAATCCCAATACTCCATATTTTTCACCATAATCCCAACATCCCATATTTTTCACCACAACCGAATACCTCATATTTTTCACCACAATCCCAATACTCCATATTTTCCCTTCAATCCCAAAACTCTATACTTTTCGCCACAATTCCAATGCTTCCTACTTTTCCCTGCAATCCCAATACTCCATATTTTTCACCACAATCCCAATACTCCACATTTTTCACTCCAATCCCAATACTCCATATTTTTTACCGTAACCCGATATTCCATATTTTTCACTGTGATATATATGTATAAAAATATAAAAATATAAATATATAAATATATAAATATATATATTTTCCCTGCAATCCCACCACCCCATATTTTTCCCCACAATCCCAATACTCCGCGTTTTTCCCTGCAATCCCAAACCCTCATATTTTCCCTGCAATCCCAATGCTCCATATTTTTCACCGCAACCCAACATTCCATATTTTTCACTGTGATATATATGCATAAAAATATAAATATATAAAAATATATAAATAAATATATGTATTTTTTTCCCTGCAATCCCACCACTCCATATTCTCCACCACAATCCCAATACTTCCTACTTTTCACTCCAATCCCAACACCCCACATTTTTAACTCCAATCTCACCACTCCATATTTTTCACCACAATCCCAATGCTTCCTACTTTTCACTCCAATTCCAATGCTCCACATTTTACACTCTCATCCCACCACTCCATATTTTTCACCACAATACCAAACCCCCACATTTTTCCCTGCAATCTCAATACTCCATATTTTGCACCACAATCCCAACACCCCATATTTTTCCCCACAATCCCAATGCTTCCTACTTTTCCCTGCAAACCCAATACTCCATATTTTTCACCACAATCCCAATATTCCACATTTTTCAGTCCAATCCCAATGCTCCATATTTTTCACCACAACCCAACATTCCATATTTTTCACTGTGATATATATGTATATAAATATAATTATATATAAATGTATAAATAAATGTATACAGATATTTTCTCTACAATCCCACCACTCCATATTTTTCACTCCAATCCCAACCTTCCATATTTTCCCTGCAATCCCACCACTCTGTATTTTTCACCACAATCCCAATATTTCCAACTTTTCACTCCAATCCCAATACTCTAGGTTTTTCACTCCAATCCCACCACTCCATATTTTTCACCACAATCCCAATACTCCATATTTTTACTGCAATCCAACATTCCATATTTTTCACTGAGATATATATAAATATAAATATATAAAAAAAAAATATATATATTTTTTC
>NW_016690356.1:0-5496 GCF_001604755.1 Lepidothrix coronata | reverse complement strand
GTGGGAAGGGACCTTAAAGCCCATCCATTGCCACCAAAAAGCTGATTTTTGATGTATAAAGCAGCAAATAATCAAATAAGGAATTTCACATCGTCTCCATCCCGAATTCAATTTAATCTGCCCCTGCATTAAAATCTAAAGTCAAAAGTCTGGGTCTAAAATCTTGGGCTGGGACCCCAAGAAGGTGTTGAAGAGCTGACAAAGTGTAGAGAGAAAAGCCCCAGGACTCATCAAAATAACAGAAATATAGAATAGAATTCAAAGGATCAGCTCAGCAAACGTGGGATGTTGAAGGGATGGAGATGTGAGCAGGTGTAAACCCCAATTTGACCCTAAAAACCATTTATAAGCCCAACTTTTGCTGGTACTACCTTTCAAAAACCACTTTTACTCAAATTTGGGGGTGTCCAGAAGCCAGAAGTGATGCCTTCACCCAGCTTGGGGTGGAATATTAGAAGAGATGGAGATCTGAAGAGGTGTAAAACCTCAAAATGACCCTAAAAAACATTGATTAGCCCAGATTTTGCTGGCACAACCTTTCAAACCCCACTTTTACCCAAATTTGGGGGTGTCACCAACCCCTGGAACCCAGAAGTGATGCCTTCACCCACTTTGGGGTGTTGGAGGTAGATGGAGATCTGAGGAGGTGTAAACCCCAATTTGACCCTAAAAACCATTTATTAGCCCAAGTTTTGTTGGCACAACCTGTAAGATCCGTAAAACATAACCCAGTTTTACCCAACTTTGGGGATGTCACCTCTGGAACCCAGAAGTGATGCCTTCACCCAGTTTGGGGTGGAATGTTGGAAGAGATAAAGGTCTGAGGAGGTGTAACCCCCAATTTGACCCTAAAAACCATTGATTAGCCCAAATTTTGCTGGTACAACCTTTCAAAACCCAGTTTTACCCAAATTTGGAAGTGTCACCAACCCCTAGAACCCAGAGGTGATGCCTGCACCCAGTTTGGGGTGGGATGTTGGAGGAGGATGGAGATCTGAGGATCACAAGCAGCAGTGGGAAAGCAGAAGCCACCAGTTCTGACAACAACTCGTCTCCCCAAGGAGCAAAAAAAAAAAAAGGCCTAAAAAGGTGTTTCTGTCATTAAACTCAGCCTGGAGTCTAAACAGAGAGAGGCAAAAGCCACTGTTGAACGGGGATTTCCTGCTTTAAATTCGCTCTTCACAACAAAATCACAGTTCAAAGTGACAAAGCCATTGTGAAACCCAGGCAGGTTAAATTGAGGCTGGTTTTTTTCTCCTCTCATAACAACTTTTCCAGGGACTTTCTGCTTCTCATTGTCTCTGTCTCTTCCCATTTCGCTCTCCCGTGGGAGAAACAAGAGTATTGAGGAGAAACATCTTCACAAAACACGCCCAAAATGCTGTCAGGGGGTGACACCAACTCAGCTGAAGGAAATGTTTCTCCTCAAGTGTTTCAGGAACACAAAGCCTGGCTCCACTTCCTGCTAAAAAATCCTTAGGGGAGGGATTTTGGGGGCAGAAATGCAGATTTTAGGCTGAATGACGAGTGTCATAAATAAAGGTGGCTGTGAGTGAGGGAACAAAAAGCAGCAGGAGCTGGGAATGGAACTGCAAAAGGAATGGATTTCTGGGCTGGAGCAAGATCGGAAAGGAAATGAAACTTATTTTTCTTCTGTGTGAAAAGCGAAAAAAAACCCAACAGTTTGGGTTGTAAAAGGTGGTTGTGCCTCATCCAGTCTGGGAATCATTTAGGTTGGAAAAGCCCTCGGAGATCATCAAGTCCGACCCAGCACTGCCAGTTCCACCACTGCCCCATGTCCCCAAGTGCCACATCCACAGGGCTTGGAAATCCCTCCAGGGATGGGGACTCCACCCTGTGCCAGGGCTGGACAGCCCTTTCCATGGAGATATTTCACCTGATATCCAACCTAAACATCCCAAAATCAGGGAGTCACAGAGGTTGCAAAAGCCCTCTCAGCCCATGGATCCCCCCTGTGCCCGGTGCCCACCTTGTCCCCCAGCCCAGAGCACTGAGTGCCACGGCCAGGCCTTCCTGGGACACCTCCAGGGCTGGGCACTCCAAACCTCCCTGGGCAGCCCCTNTGGAGGGACAGGACACAGGGAATGGCTTCCCACTGCCAGAAGGACAACTGGTGTCCTCCTGATCCCACACACCCCCTCACTCTCGAGCAGCCTGGCAGGGAAAAGCACAGTTTTTTTCCTCCTCTAACTACAGGCAGCCAGTGACAGGAACTGTGAACAGGCAGGACGTGAGAATCCTGAGTCTGTGCCAGAGATCACAAAGAAATTGCTATTTTCCAGCTTATTGCTGTAACACATCGGGGGAAAAAAAAACCAAAATAACTTCCTTTTATTCTCCAACAGAGGAAAAATTGTGGTTATTAATTAAAGAGAAAAAGCAGCATTAACACCACGAAGCTACAAGGAAACAAGTCCTGCAGGAGAATTTCAGGGCTTTGTTCAGGGGTCAGAGCAGTGCTGGGGTCTGGGGGTGACTCCAAAATAAGAAGGTAAAATAAATTTATAGGGTCAAGAAGAATAAAGTGCTCAACACGTGATAACAGGAGAAAAACTGGATCTAAGCTGATGATTCCTTCACTTCTGAGCTTCCTGAACTTCTGCAGGATGGATGATTTATATCCATGTGTTTACCAGGTGATGGAATCCTGGAATGGTTTGGGTGGGAAGGGACCTTAAAGCCCATCCATTGCCACCAAAAAGTTGATTTTTGATGTATAAAGCAGCAAATAATCAAATAAGGAATCTCACATTGTTTTCACCCCGAATTCAATTTAATCTGCCCCTGCATTAAAAATCTAAAGTCAAAAGTCTGGGTCTAAAATCTTGGGCTGGGACCCCAAGAAGGTGTTGAAGAGCTGACAAAGAATAGAGAAAAGCCCCAGGACTCATCAAAATAACAGAAATACAGAATAGAATTCAAAGGATCAGCTCAGCAAAGGTGGGATGTTGAAGGGATGGAGATGGGAGGAGGTGTAAACCCCAATTTGACCCTAAAAACCATTGATTAGCCCAAATATTGCTGGCACAACCTGTAAGATTCATAAAACACAGCCCAGTTTTACCCAAATTTGGGGGTGTCACCTCTGGAACCCAGAGGTGATGCCTTCACCTGCTTTGGGGGTGGGATGTTGAAGAGATGGAGATCTGAAGAGATGTAAAACCTCAAACTGACCCTAAAAACAATTTATTAGCCCAAGTTTTGCTGGCACAACTTTTCAAAACCCTCTTTTACCCAAATTTGGGGGTGTCACCAACCCTTGGAACCCAGAGGTGATGCCTTCACCCAGTTTAGGGTGGGATGTTGAAGAGATGAAGAGCTGTGGGGGTGTAAAACTCCAAAATGACCCTAAAAACCATTTACTAGCCCAAGTTTTCCTGGTACAACCTTTCAAACCCCACTTTTACTGAAATTTGGGGGTGTCACCAACCCTTGGAACCCAGAAGTGATGCCTTCACCCACTTTGGGGTGTTGGAGGTAGATGGAGATCTGAGGAGGTGTAAACCCCAATTTGACCCTAAAAACCATNAAAAGCTGCCTCTTGGCTCTGGCTCCACAGCCTGGGAGTGCTGGGGCAGAAGCTGGTTCATGGAACCATAGAATAGAATCCCAGAATCCCTGAGGCTGGAAAAGCCCTCCCAGCCCATGGATCCCCCTGTGCCCGATGCCCACCTTGTCCCCCAGCCCAGAGCACTGAGTGCCATGGCCAGGCCTTCCTGGGACACCTCCAGGGCTGGGCACTCCAAACCTCCCTGGGCAGCCCCTGCCAAGGCCTCACCACCCTTTCCAGGGACAAATTCCTCCTGATGTCCAGACTGAACCTCTCCTGGCACAGCTTGAGGCCATGTCCTCTTGTCTTGTTCCCAGCAGGAGGGAGCATGGCAAGGTCCTGTACTGCTGATTTTGGAAGGAGTTGTCACATCACTGCCCACCTGAGACCAGCCTGAAGTGCCAGGCACTGCCTGCATGTCATGCACTGTCCTGTGACACAGGGCTCAGGGAACCACACAGAATGGGAACAGGGAATACTGCAACAAAAGGGAAAGGGTCCTTTCAGTGTCAGTTTAAAGCCGTGAGGTCTCGTCAGCTCTGTCCTTTCCTGGGCAGTAAATCTGGGGTGCATCCCATTTCTGCAGACAACGTGTTTGTAGAGATGTGTCCTGTGTTCCTGGAGACAATCATGGTTACAGCTTCTCCTAGTACTGGAATTTTCCCTCTCAGTGTGATCCCCTTCAAGGGGAGGAGAGTGAGAGTCTCTTCAATGACAAAACGCTTCTCGTGTCCTACAAAGCGCCAGCCTGACACACTGAGCATCCTCAGCCCCGGGAGAGGAGAGGGACAATAAATAATGCAGGAGAAGGAGCTGACTGTGCACAGCTTTGGGAGCGGCTTTGGGAATCCACGAGGCTGCAGGCTCCAGTAATGAGGTGGTTTGAATTCCTCCTGCAGCTCCCTGACATTCCATCTCTCCAGGCTCCCCTTTGCTGCAGTCCCGGCGGGTTCACGGGGTGCTGGAGGAGGAGCAAGAGCTGCTTCTCTACACACCCCCGTGGGGAGCACCCACAGCCTTTCCCAAACCGCCCAGCAGGGGCTTTTCCAAGGAATCCCAAACTGGGACGTGCAAGGCTTTAGTGTTGCCCCACACACTCCTCTGCAGCTGAGGCAGGGCAGGTGTCACCAGGGCAGGTGTCACCAGGGCAGGTGTCACCAGCACACACCCGGCAGTGGCTGCACAGGACCATTGTCACCCGGACACACCCGGCAGTGGCTGCACAGGGCCATTGTCACCCGGACACACCCGGCAGTGGCTTCACAGGGCCATTGTCACCAGCACACACCCGGCAGTGGCTGCACAGGGCCATTGTCACCGGGCAGTGGCTGCACAGGGCCACTGTCACCGGCACTGCAGCCCCGGGCTCTGCCCCAGAGGGAGCGGCCTCGGCAGCTCCGTGCACGGGTGATCCTGGGCCGAGCCTGGAACACGGCTGTTAAATCCTGGGTTTAATGAGCTCCAGGAATTCTGACACTTTTCCCACATTCCCGTTCCCAGCTGCAGTCACTTCTCCAAGCAGCTCCGGGGAGGGAGGCAGAGGGTGGCTCTGTGGGGCCATCCCGGGTGCTGCCCCACGGGAGCTGAGCGGCAGCAGGAGGGTCTGCAGGGGAATCTGCAGGAGGGTCTGCAGGAGGGTCTGCAGGGGAATCTGCAGGAGGGTCTGCAGGAGGGTCTGCAGGAGGGTCTGCAGGGGAATCTGCAGGGGGGTCTGCAGGAGGGTCTGCAGGAGGGTCTGCAGGAGGGTCTGCAGGGGGATCTGCAGGAGGGTCTGCAGGGGGATCTGCAGGGGGATCTGCAGGAGGGTCTGTGGGAGGGTCTGCAGGGGGATCTGCAGGAGGGTCTGCAGGAGGGTCTGCAGGGGGGTCTGCAGGAGGGTCTGCAGGAGGGTCTGCAGGGGGTTCTGCAGGAGGGTCTGCAGGAGG
>NW_016690355.1:1953941-2024958 GCF_001604755.1 Lepidothrix coronata | reverse complement strand
TTTTTTTTAATTATCTTTCAACCTTGCTTTCTCCTTTCATCTTTCTTGCTTGATCTACCCATGTTTACTAGTTTGCTGGTAAAAAGTGGATTCTGTAGCAGTCAAACCAAGGACTCCCAGAGTTTTGGGTCTTAAGCTCTTCAAATAGGCCTCATCCTTCCCATTTTCAATCACGTCACAAACTCAGATGAGAAAAGCACTGCATGTCATGCCTTTTTCTTCGCTCATATTGTTCTTTTGGAAAACAAACCCATCCTTCTCTGCTTATGAAAGAGGACTCTGCCTTCTCTTTTGCCTTCCCGTGGCAAAACAGGGTTAAAAATGCACAAATAGTATATTCTCCTCATTTTCCACAGTTGCTTAAGAGCTCTGTACAGTTTTAAATTCTGTCATGCTGAAAAAAGATCACACAAAGATCACACATAAAACAAGGCATCTACATATTCACATTTATCTTCCTTCATTTTGTAGGCATTTTATCACTCTACCTGGGTATCAATTTTCTGTCATCTACAGACACTCATGTCTTGCAGTTCAATTTGAAAAATGTAATTTCTTTAGACAATCCAGGAACTAAATGTTATCACAATTAAAAAGCAGTGATATTTAATATTGAATTTTAAATAAGAGATGTAACTAGCAAGAAGCATTTGGGGTATATACAATTAATTATTTCACACATAATTATACGTGATATTACTCTAAATGTGATAACTTAAAGCATTTGAAAAAGCAGACTGTAATATTCTTCTTTTTTTTTTTCTGCAGAAGCTCTTTCACTTGATATTCTTTTGCTAAATAATATGTAAAATACTGACACCTAATGTTAACTTTCAGTATTATTCATTTTGCAAAACTTTTACTTCCAAGTAGAGAAAGCCCATGTGAAACTGGTGCTTATGCTGCAATTTTGTTTCAGTAAAATGCAATGTAACCTTTTCTCACTTTTTGGAAATAATACTCTGAATTTGTACGTGTCCCTATAAAAGCCAGGAGCTTTCAGGTTTATCTTTACAGCTCACAGGTAAAAAAGAGAGAGTAACTCAGAAAAGTTGAAATAAGTGAGTTTTTGCACAATGAATTTAAGTAAATCCATCAAATGAAAGACAAATACTTTTTTTTAAAGTCACCATTTTTACTTGTAGCCTGAAATGATACTAAAAGATAAAATACTATTAAACATTTATTAATAATCTCTTAGTCTTTGAAATCTAAAGTATATTCAGTACTTTATCTGCCCTATTTGGTTCACTTTCCTCAACCAGAGACACAAGGCATTGTTTTCACAGTTTGTGGATTAAATGCAGATGCCAAACTTCACAAATTTCACCATTTATCTCCCTGTAACTGCCAAGACAGCAAGTCCAAAACCTGAGGTCTGGTTGCTGTTTAGATAGAGATTTTGACATTCTTCTCCTCTTGTGTTTGTCACACAATAAGGTTCAGCTGATAACAGAATAAGATATTTTACAGCATGACCTAGATCCATCCTATATCTGGATTTATATTAACCTTGCCTAACTTTATAGGGAAGACATAAGTGACTGCCAGCCAGAGCTGTACAGCAGCACAAGAGCTTCAAAGGCACTGACACTGAATTAAAACCCTTTCCAACACTGTGGACCATCAGAGTTTTATGTTCAGTGCTTTTTTTCAGCAAGAGTTGCTTTATGGAGAACAGTCCTTTTCTAGGATCGTGTCACTTGACAGATAAAGCAGCTGAGCTGCAGGTATAAGTATAAAAATAAACCCATGAAAACACATGGACTGCAACACAACCATCCAGTCTCAACTGAGCTAAAGAACAATGATGTCAGTGTAATTAAAACATCTCGAGACAGAGCTTTCCAACTGATTAACACTCCTGTGCTATTCTTCATAACAATATTCTAGTTTAAGAATTTTTTCTTACTCTTCACAAGTCCTAAAAATACCAACAAATGCTTTATTTGCAGTTCTTTCAGCTTTCCCCTACATATTACAACCAATTAAATAGGTGTAACTGCAGCAGGGGTTTTAAAATTACATATCTTTGGTGACCTTTAAAGCACAGATGAAGGTCCTTGGGTTTCCCTGCAGGAAACCCAGGAGATGCTGGAGATGCTCTAAGAATGTGACAATTTCAAGTAACAAAAGTATCATAAGCCAAAATGGAGTAGTCTTCACCACCCCCCCAAATCCCTTCTCACCCTTGAAGTAGAATAAAAAGAAATATAATAGAATCCTAGAGAAGTTTGGCTTGGAAGGGTCTTTTAAAGGTCATCTATTCCAACCTCCCTGCCATGGACAGGAATATCTTCACCTAGATCTGGTTACTCAGAGTCCCAACCAACCTGGCCTTAAATGTACCCAGGGATGTGGCATCCACCAGCTCTGGGCAACCTGTTCCAGTGTTTTAACACCCTCATTGTAAAATAATGCTTTCTTATTTCTTATTAATGCCAAACTGAAGGGGAGTTTAAAACCATCACCTCTTATCCCATCACATCAGGCCCTGATGAAAAGTTTGTTCCCAACTTTCTTGCAGGCCTCCTTCAGGTAGTGAAAGTACAATCAGAAATAATTTTCTAAGTGTGTCATATCAAAAATCAGACACATTGAATATCATCAGAGAGAAAGTCCTAGTTAATTCTTGAAAAAGGATATGTGAATAGTACAGGGCTATAGGGGCTTAGTTGCCATTTATGCCAAGATGTTATTTATGTCTTGAAACCACTTGGATAATGTGTTGGTGAAATATAAGCATTTTTTCTACATTGCTTTTAGCTGCCTGGTGCAAATCTCTGCAAAAATTTGTGCCACACAGTAAGTTAACAATGAGACATTTTACTGTGCTAAAAGGGTTGAGAGTTCATTTTGCCTCATCCAAATTAAATCTTTTTAAAACTGCAGGGAGTGTTCATAGAGTCCTTCACTCTGCTTTACACGACTCTACTGAGCTGTTCTCAGCTTTCTCAAGCCCATTATCCCCAAGATGACTACCTAGAAAGATCAACTGCTTTGGTTTAGCCAACTGTATCACACCAAAAAATGTATCTGCGGTGTAAATTTATTTTACAATTAAAAAAATTAATAAAACCAGAATTTCAAAATATTGGGCCCTTTGAAAGATCTGGTGTGCAGCAGTTAAAAGTTTTGAAACAACTAATTGTTCAACTTTTACTTTTCAAGTATACCCTGTGCTTTAAATAGAATTACTAAATTAAAAATGTAAATTGGACTGTATCTTTCCACATTTTATTATGTATCAGTTTTATAATAAAGAAGGGATTTTTTTTTCATTCCTGTTCTACTTGATAGCAATTCTGCCATGCTTCTCAAAGCTAATGTAATAAAACTACATAAAATGTTCAAGAAAAGCCCCATTAAAATATACAAAGCATACTAATTCATGGAGTCAAAGTCAAAGCAGAGTGGAAATATGAGCTTTAATAAAACTATGTCTGTTGTAAATAACTATTCAAACACAGTCATTTTTTTGCAAATTGCATGGGATATAGCTCAGTCTACTCGAAGCAAAGAATCGCTCAGCAGAATAAATGCATCTTGGTCAGAAAGAGATTAAAAGATACAGCTGAGCCATCAATAAGAAGCAGATAGTGCAGTATTATTTGCTGTTTGTTTTGAAGATGTAATTGCAGATCCCAGGATTTCAATAAATCTGTGCACATCACGGAAAGAATTGTAGAGAGGAACTGGGGCAACGCGGAGAGCATTTGGTTCTCGCATGTCACACTGCAAAACAGAGGGGGAACATTCGGTAAATTCAGGTCACTTCATGTTTATCTGTCAGACTATATTTTCAAATGCCATACTTGTCTTCAAGGAAGGATGACTGGACTGACAAGGAGACGCATGTAAATACCTTTGGATCCTCAAAGAACTACGGTGAGGAGCATCATTGCGAAAAACATAGTGAAAAGAGTAATGCATTACCTAAAAACGGATGCCAAGCTCAAGATGGGTAGGACTTTAGAAGTGCTATTTAGGGCTCCAAACCAGCTGTGTATGCCCAAAATTCACCTTAGTCCCTCTAACAACCTACAGTTGATGAGGCACGAGGGTGACAAAAAAAAAAAACAACAACACAAAAACTCCACATTCCAATAGGATAGAGAGTGTTGTACTACAGGTACAACTAATAACACAAGGCTTGCAGTACTTTTTTTCCCTCTCTGTGGGAATTTGAACATTTTCCTGAATGTAATAATCCCTCATATTTGAAACATTTTGCTGCATTGCAAAGACAAGCCAATAATGTGAGGCCTTGTGCCCTCTTAAAAGCAGCAGTTCCTGGAATTCCCTGGCAGTACCAAAACAGCAGCACACTTAGCCTAGAAGAGCTGCCTTTTGGGGAGACAAGTCACCAGCAGAAATAAAACTGTCTCATTTATATGGCATTACACTATCAGCCTCACCTTCCAGCACATCTAAATCACCCAATGTATGGCCTTAAATTTAACTTATATTCTTTTGGAGAAGTGCTCCATGGTAATCATTCCATTACATGGCAGTGCCATTCAGTGGTTTCTTTTTCTAAGTGCACAATTAAAGATTGAAGATGTAAGAAATTTTCATCAGTCCTAGTGTTTTTTTTTTCTCTTATATGAGACTATATTTAAATAAAATAAAATTATCACTTTGTTATGGTATAGGCTCACAAAACAATGCATAAGAAGATGAAGTTACTCACTGCTACTCCTCTCTTCTCCAACTCTTTAAACACAGATTTTATGGGAAGGGAAAACGATAGAGTGAGTTGGCATCCTCTTTCCTCAATCCGAGATGGTGTGATAATTTTTACAAAGGGCTTCTCTGGGTTTGTTTTATCCTTGCTGTAGTAATGTTTTATCAGGTATTCCAAGTAACCGGTGAGTAGAATGGATTTCCTTCTCAATGCCTTCATCGTAGTTTGACTAAAAACCTACAATGATTTGAAATCACTGGAATGAGAATGTGTTGCTACAGAAAAAGGAAAGGAAATAAAGAAGACTAAAAGGGTGGCACATTTCTCCATACATTATCACTGGAATCCAGCAGTAATATTGGATAGATATTATACATAAACATGGCAGAGCTGGGCTTTTGAAAACACAAGGTAATGTTATGCTTTAGATAATGAAAGACATTTATGTCTACTGTTAAAAGTTTTCATACACATCTGTCCCTTCATAACTGAAGTTGCACACAAAACCAGTTTGCTGAGAGCGTTCATCTGCATATCTGAAGAGGATCCATAAATTCCCTATAGATGCTACACTGCTGCACAAAACTCAAAATCACATGAAGGTTTCTCCGTGTATGTACCTCTAGTACAAACCTTCTCGCTCTCCACAACTGCCTGACAGGAGGGTGTAGCCAGCTGTGGGTCAGTCTCTTCTCCCAGGTAACAAGTGATAGGAAAAGAGGAAATGGCCTCAAGGTGCACCAGGGGAGATTTAGTTTGGATATTACAAAAAATTTCTTAACTCAAAGTGTTCTTGAGCGTTGGAACAGGCTGTCCAGGGAAGTGGTGGAATTACTGTTTTTGGAATTGTTCAAAAGGCACATAGATGTGGCATTTGAGGATGTGGTTTACTGGTGGGCCTGGCAGTGCTGAGTTAAAGGCTGGACTTGATGATCTCAGAGGTCTTTTCCAAAGTAAATGATTCTGTGATTCTACTAACAAAATCCAGGGGCTGAGACTGAAACATCATGACTGGTCTACAAATTCTTTCCTTTGAAAGCTCAAAATTTCTACTAACATACTGGCTTTACTGCTTTAAGTCCTGTAGAGGCTCTCCCTCTAGTCCACATGAAGAAAAAATATTCACTAAATTCTTGTTTAATAACTGTGCTCTGACACAGCTGCAAGAACTGGTGAGTTTCAGAAACTCAAAATATCATGAGACTTGCAAAAATGACTGCCTGAAAATGGCAGTGCTATTTTGCCACACAAACAAGAACAATGTGACAGAGGAGTTTGGAAGCAAAAGACGAGACAGCTTCTGCTTTTGCTCTGGAAAGGCTCAGTTACAGGGAATAATGAAATAGGTGACTCCCGAAACAATTTACCCACACCTTCCTCAAACCCTCTCTTTTCTTCTTCCCATGGAAGTAGCTTCAGGGAAACATGACAAGACATAGATATGCAAGTGCCCAACAGCCACTTCAAATCACATCCTGGCACATCAATGCAATATTGCTTCTCATGGACAGTTATCCCTCCACCAATTGCAGCTGGAAAATCAGAGGCAAGGCAGATATCCTGGATGAAAATCCATGATCTTCACTCTCAAGAAGTCACTGTTCCAGACTGGAGGAGTAACAATTTTAAGATTACTTATATCATAACCTGGAAGAGCACGTAGAGAGGTACCTGAGAAATCCCACTCAAAATACAACAAACTCTGGTTTCCAACAGCCTCTGGAAATCATTCTTTTGTAGAATATCCCAAGTCTCACTCCCTGATGTTTTCACAACCACTAGATGCTGCACAAAACCAAAAGCCCCTGCATGTGTTTTCTGTGAAATGGAATATGGACGCTGTAAGACAGAATTTGCAAGGAAATGAACGTGACAGGGACCAGAACCACCAGCACTCAGCACTTGCACAGGTCAACAAAAACCTAGAGGTGCTTCCCTCACCACCCAGGCAGACAGAAAGCACACAGCACCGTTCAGCACATAATGGAGGGAAAACAGAGACCTGCCTCCTATTCCTCCAGGATTTGCAGCAGTATGAAGGATGGATCTCCTCAGGCTGCATGCAAAAATCTGTTTCCACAGGCTTTGAGCAAGGAATATTTGGTCTCCTGGGTGAAATTTTTTGAAAAAGGTCTTTTAAATGTGGCTGTAGAGTGCTCCCCTTTTTTCCGTAACAGGGAGCAGCTACTGCCATAACAGTCATTTTAAGCATTATTGAGGAATAACATCCATTAACACTTGCAGTTTTCATTGTTTCCATTGGAAACACTGCCTTCTGTTTAATGTGTCCCAGTGAAGGTGGCATGCAATTTCACTAGCCATCTCTTGCCAGACATGAAAACTATTTTGTTTCCCACTGTATTAGAGCAATTAGCACTGGGAAATCCTGGCTGTGCCAAAAGGTAATGTGGGCATGGAAAGGGGAGGCGATGGAAACTGCTCAGCCCTCATTGTTCGAGGCTCCCTGCAGTGGGCTAAATGACACCAGCCCACACAAACCAGAACACTGACAATCTGGGTCATAGCAGAATAGCTTTCAGCTTATCTCAAAGGTCACATAAAGTTTAAAACAATATATTGGATGTTTAAGGACTAACAAAACAAATTGTCAGGCGGAACAAGAAGCATTGCTGTGCCCTTTGCAGTCCTTCAGTGTTGCATGTAAGATGAAGAGAGCATTACTGGCAATTTTCTGACTTTGTTTGCTTAAGATACTGTTTTTTTGGTAAATAAAGAAGAGAGACATACAGTGCATGGACACTGTTCTTTGTTCCAGCATCAGCTTTGTTGTTCCACTAATATTAATGGAATGCTAAGCAGAAATATATTTCACCCATTTCTGCTGGTGGCAAAAACTTGCTCAGCAAAGGCTGGCCTGAAAAGCAGCGTAGGGATAATTTAATACAGCAGAATATTTAGCATATAGTTTGTTAATATGAGTTAAACCATCTTTTTCAGCCACAAAGACCCAGAGTCCTGATTTCAGGGGTGAACCATCTGGAAGGGAAATGCTGGTACATCTCGATATGAAACACATCATCATGTAAGGTGTTGGGAGTACAACTCCATGCCTTCAAAAAGGGATGAATTGCACTCTCCAAAGTCGACCACAGGCTTTCACCACATGGATCACACATTTACAGAAAGGAAAGATTATCTTTGTGTGGCAGAACTGCCCTTCCCAATGTCATGGTCCCCGCAATTCATACAGAGATAGGACAGAGATGGGGCTCTGCTCCTTCAGCCACCAGAAAACAAATGAAGAGATGAAAGAAAAAACATTCTGGAGCTATGCCACACATAAACTCCCCTTTTAGGAAGCATTCACAGACAGCTTCTGTCTTTTCTGTTTGTAACCAAAGGGACAACAGCAGAGGACAGGTTCCCTAAGCCAATGGTTCAATGTAGACTCCAGAACATGCACTTCTTTCATAAAGGAATTAAGTATACTTTGCTCAGGAATTATATGTAAAAGCAACCCTGGATGCAACTTTTCAGTTATGTGATTCCTTTTTAGGAAGGTCTTGGACAGCATCCTTTGTGTGAGTTCCACTGAAGCAAACCCGAATATCTCCATGGGACAGCTCTGCTGTTCATACTGAGCCCCTAAATTTAAGTGGGAAAAGCCCAGTGTAGTCACTGGGTCCAACAGCAAAGTCTGTGAGAACAGTGAAGGGATGAGTATATTCATTACAGGCCTTGGTGTCTCAGGGTTGTGGGGTTATTTTGTTTGCTGAAGATTTCTTTGAGGCAGACAGCAATAATACATGTAACATTCATTAAACATTTTTATACTCTTAAATTGAAGCTCAAAGTAAAGCAATTACTTACCTCTAAACTGGCGTGCAGAGCACAGACCAGTAAAATTGGAGGATTTGATAACCGAAATCCATTAATTCCTTCACTTAGTTGTAATTCTGGAAAATGAATAACTTATATTAGTGTTTTTGATTTCTTCCTTTTAATGGATTGGACCTTATCTTGAAGTCTGTCCTCACGCAATAAAATATTTCCCTAATGTGGCCTGTAGGAATCGGTCATTAAAAGCAAATAGTAATCTATTCCCAGCTAATACTTTTAACTTCGAGAAAAGCCCAATTTTATCCAGCAGAAGACCTCATTAGCAGCTTCAGGGGAACCAGAGGACTGCAATTAATTTGTTTAAATGGTGTGTGTTAAAACCACCTTTACACTTGAATCTCTTTTAATGCTGGCACAAAGCAGAGAAATTCCAAGTCAGCAGCGGCGCCGCTCACGCGGAGCCGGGAATCACGTTCCTTAACTTTATTAAACTGACGAGACACATGGGAGGCTGCATATGCAGCTAAGTGTAGCTTCAGGCCACGTAGGGAAGTTGCCCAGACTTTGGGCTGCGAAATTTTCACAAAATCTGTTTAATAAATCTACAAAGCCTCGCTGTAAGTTCCGTGTCACCGTCTATATTTCATGCTCCAGCACCAGAGCAAGAGGATGCGGCGGAAGAGATGCTCTTCGTGCACAGTAGACTGGCTAATTTTATAATGCCCAACTTCTCCCCTACAAACTGCTCATGGAAATGAATAAACAACGTTTTCTTCCTTCTAACAGTGTTTCAAGGCAATTTGTGTCTCCTGCTGGCTTTCCATAGTGCCACTCTCTTGCATTTGGTCAGAAAACAAAGAGCAGACTGAGGCTATTAGGGAGGTGTTCTCCAGCCAAAGCCACATCAACAGGCACTGCCACAGAAAATTAAAAATATATTAAAAACGAAACAACCAATCAAACCAAAAAGCTCCTTTCTCATCCTGAACCCCCAGGATATTCTCTCTGCCATACTTTAAACTGGAGCTGAGCAGTCTAGCTGTCAGATTTGGAAAGGAGTCCTCATTTTGTATTGGGACAATAAATACTTGACTATTTCAGAGCAGGTTTTGCCTTATAATCCATCCTCCCCTAGTGCAAGAAATTTGGAGATGCTGAAACCTTAGTGGTATTTCGTGACTTATGTCAGGTTGCCTTACCTTTATTTATGTGATTTCTCGTTAATTCCAGTGGAACTAATCCTGAAGTAAGATATTACCCAAGTGAATGATAGCAGATCCTCGCTCCTCAGGGACTTATGAATTTAATTCACTGAGATACTTTGAAAGTTTCATCCATATTCTATATCTGAATTTTGAAGGTATTTCAGCAAAATGTCTAGAAGCAGACAGTCAGACCCATATGCCCACACATAAATTTATTCCAACATTTATTTTGTTAACTCCACTGCATTACATGTTTTGGGTGAGTTTAGCTTAATGCCTTTAACATAAGTGAGGAAATGCAAAGCTCTGTCCTTTCTCCTCAAGCTACTACAAAAGTAGAGCTGGTTAGATATAAATACACCAAATAAGGTAAAATTGGAAGGGTAAAAGTACATACTGTTTTCCATGAGGAATCTTGTTTTGAAATCGTGACCCCACCAGCCGATTAGTCTAAGATTTTATGAAGAAAGTAAATTAATAGAAATCTTGGTATAATATCTTTTAATTTAATTTGAGAGCTAAGAGTAATATAAAATTAAGAAATATATACATTTCCAATAATACATTTTATTTCTAACAATGACATTAAAATGCAATAAATTCTATAAAGAAATGGTACTAAAAACTTACTATTTGGAAATTTCTCTTTTAGTACTAATGATAAAACACACCACATCTTTCAATTAGCTATTGATTTTTAACAATACCCATTTTCTCTGAAATCATTTCACAAAACAAAAATTAGAACAGAAATATTTCCACTGTTTTCTCCCAAGGCATTAAATTCAACCCTCACCCTTAAATTTATTTTAATGAATATTGAAAGCTAAAAGGTGTTATGAAATCTGACTTAGTTTCACCAAGAAAAGGACTTTGTAATGAATAACAGGCAGAAAACAGGACCTCAGAATGAGGATTGTGTGGGCATTGCCTTGTCTTTACTGTGAGACTTCAATGTGAATTCTGCACACACTTTTCTTCTCCTGAATTGACCTTATTAAAAAAAAATTCTTTAAAATAAAAATCAATCCAATTTAATCCAATATTCCTTTTTTTTAAGGTTATGGCCAGAAAAAAAACCCAAACAGCTTTTTTGAAAATAATTTCCCTGAGCTTGTACATTAAGATGACACTACGTTATTAACTCACATTTACGGAAAAATATACTCAAGGACATAGCTATTAACAGTTTTCCAAAGCAGCTGGATGCACTGGATCACCTAGTGCCCAAGGCACAGCAAACAAAATCAATATTGCAAAATCAAGGAGTCTCTCTCCATCTCCCTTGGGTTCTCTACTTCTTAACTCAGCCCACAGTAATACCAGTGACTAATACTGTCAGTTCTACTTGAGATTCCCCATGTATCAATGCTATTACAATATCAAGGAATCACTTTTGCAGACTCCTTCCTGAACTTCCAAGCTCTACGGGACTGGACATATTTGACACCATTTCTTCCAAGGTTTTGCTCAGTTTTCCCTATGCCAGCAGAGTTGTTAGGCATTAAGCCTGGCAAGTGTTCAAAAGTTGTAATAGTAAAAAAAAATCTACAAGTAAAACTCACAGTAGATCAGCATTCCTGGAAGTAAACAGGGAAAACAAAGTCATGGCCCCTCAGTAAAGCAGGAACACTTTGCAGTTTGCCTAAAAGAGCTTAGCTCTGCAGAATTAAGACCATTTTCAAGTTAGAAACTTGTTATATGAACACAGCAGAGTGTAAAATAAAGTACTTCGTATTTCTGTATAACAACGCAGGTTTTATGTTTAGTTCTATGAAAGGTTCTGAGCTGCATCCAAACAGAGTGTACACAGAAAAAGCACGTTTTTTTCTTTATTGCTGCATGATGTTTTTATTATTCTAAGACCCATGAAAATTAATAGTGCAATATACATTCATTTCACGTGAGATATTATATTGCCAAAATGAATACACCCCAAATAAAGTGTAATGCAGCCTCTGCCCAAGTGACTCAGTTACTGATGCTTTGAATCATAAAAGATATTTCAGATATTTTATATGAACTCTATAATATATAGACAACATTGTAGAGAAAACCCTAAATATTCTATGTTACTACAACATACTACTAAAGTCAATGGCATACACATTCCATGAATTCCAAAAGATTTAAAGAGAAAAAATCCACGGGAAAGATAACATTTGGACTATTACTCTGCAGCAAGGCGAAAACAATTCTAAGTTTTTTGTGGACCACATCCTAAAGTGAAAGACAAAATAAATATCAATCAGACTGTGACCCAGGTCGAGCCCGATGAAAAGCACTCTGGTTGCATCATGAATGCTCAAGACTCGCTAATTCTGAAATTGGCTTAAACCCAGGTCTCTGCTGCAGCACCACGTTTGCAAGTTGGAAACTGAAATTTCAGAACTTTTCCAAACTGACAGAATGAAGGATTTTTTTAAAGACAGTTTTAGCTGTCTTGCCCTTTCCTACCATAATTTGACAATTTGCTTTTTCTCTTCTTATTATTTTTTTTTTCTTTTTGGCTGTTCTAGAACTTCAGAGGTGTCACTACAGGATGTGCACTTTGAGGCAGCTCTGGTCCTACACTCTCGTTGATCTAATGGTCCATATGGATGTCACGTTATTTGACATTTAAGCTGACAGGCTTCAAAGTGTGGAAATTAACAAAATCTTCACAAATTATAGCAATTTGCTGTTTACAATTTTCTGTGAAAATTTTGAAATGAAGGTTGCCACTGCTATGCCAAATTTCAACCTGTTATGATGGGAAAGAGCTAAGGTGTTAAACCCCAAACATAACGCTTTATAAATGCTCACTAAAAATAATAGGCAATAAAACTGCACATTAAGTTACTGCAGTAAAATTTCTTATTAAAGAGTTGTTATTCTGCATGCAAAGTGAACTGCAGTCACCATTTCAACTATCTCTGTTTCAAAAAACAAAAGCAACAGGATCTAAATTGATTTTGAATTCCAAAACATTTTTTTTTTTGCAAAAATCATAGTGTGGAAAGCTCTGAAAAGCTTTCTGTGATGTGTTTGTGTTTAAAACCACCTTAAACATGTTAGTGATGAGTCTCTAGAGTCACATGCTTTTCACTGCAGACAAAACTCATTTCACAAAGTCTGTTAAAAATCAGTGTCTAAGGAGAAAAGGGTTTAATTTTGCAAATGTTCCACTATAATTTTAAAAATGCAAATTTATCCAAACCAAGCCCTTGTTTTAACACAGCACTAATCAAAATTGCTATCCCAGTGATGAATGATTTGTGGTTGCAGCATCCTCCTGCCAGTCCCAGATACCTCCAGTGGCCTCCCAAAGCTGCTCAGCAGAGATGTCCAGGAACACCTTCACAGTGAACATCTCTCCATCCAAGAACAAAAACATACATGAAATACTTTGCAATCATGCCAGAAAGGAGAGTAAATTAATGCTGAATTAGCTGTGGGTTTTTCTGCAAGGTGTGCATGCTCTTCTGTAAGAAAATAACTTTTAAATAGATAACTCCTTGTTTTAATTTATGCCTGAAATTAAACCCATGGTCATAGAATGGTTTGGGTTGGAAGGGACCTTAAAGATCAGATCTTACCAACCCCTCTGCCATAGGCAGGGACAGTTTCCACATGATCAGGTTGCTCAGGGACCCATCCAACCTTGCCTATGTCCTCATGGTTTGATAACACTGAGACTTTCCCAGAGAATTCTGCAAGTTTCCGGTCTTTGCACGGAACTAATTTTTACACTTGCCACATAAAATTTAAAACAAACTGTTACCAGCTAAGTTTCATGAAAAAGGTAAAAATATAATGAAATATTGCTAAAAGGTTTTCAAATTCCCTATTTTTACATCAAAATGTTCTCTTATTTTACAAATCAGTGAATAAAGATTTGCCAGGTTGGAAAATGACTGCAAAAAGGAACAGTATCCTCTCATTTAGTCATGCCCTCTTTAAGGCCATTTACACCAGGGAACAATCCCTTCAATAAGTATTTTTATTTAGCCCATTTTCCTCCTTCATATCTGTCTGCATTAGACTGAAGCACTGGTTGTTCATAGCTTGAGTCATCTCGTTTGTAGCTGCATTAATGATGCAGGAGTGCGGGATATAATGATCATGATGTATGTGCAGTGTAAACATCAAAGGAGATCCAGTTAAAGAACACAGGAAAAATAGAAAAAAAATTCTTTTGACCTTTGCTTCGACGTTACAGATGATCATGCTACTCATTTATAATTTACAGCCTGAAGCAACATGGGTCTCATTTCCCTTCTCAGCAAGAAAAAAAATAAAGAAACTCTTGAGTAGTGATACAGAAAACGGGGAAATACCATTAATGCGGCCCAGCTTTTGCAATCCAGGGCAATGTGCTGGAAGTATCCTGTCATTATATTGTGTGAGATAATAATTTCATGTCCACAAGAAGGCACATTGAAAAGCTACAGGAATGCAGTGTGAAATTAGTAATACTTGATATTACATTTGCCAGCTTCACTGGGCATGGAACAGTTTGTCTCCTCTCCGTTATCAGGTCACAACGTGAGCTAGAAATTTCATAGTCATTATTTAGATTATATTAGTAGCATATACCAGCAAAGCATGTTATGGTTATGAAACCATGGATTAAGCAAAATCATAAACAGGCAGTTTTGGGGCAGAATGTGTCCACAAAGCAGCTGATGTAACTGCTGAGTGGCTGCTAAGCTCTTCGTTCACACATCTCTTTCCTTTTGCAAAAGCATCCATGTATTGGCAAAGATTTGTTTGTTTTTTTCATGCTACTGTTCTATCTATGAGTAAGAATCAGCTTTGAGGAGTAAATGAGATTTGTCACTGCTCCCAAAGTTTATTTACACAGAACTAGAAAAGTTTATTACACAGAACTAAGCCGATATTATGCTATGTCTGAAAAAGCAGCCTCGTGCAGGAAAAGGAATGAAAGGGCCAAAAACAATCATTAAGTTCAGTTTCTTACAGTTCTAAATGTCTGTGGCACAACTGACTGGTTGAAGAGAACATCCTTTTCTCCTGACACCCTTAAGAGCTATAACAGACAACCAAGAGTCACTGTGCAGTGTGACACAAATTTAGAAGATAGAGGTTAATAGTGACTCAAATATCTCTCTATTAGCAGGAAATGTGTTAAATAAACACCCAGGAGGTCTTAGAAATTAAACTACAAAAGAACACAGAAAGATTGGAGGCTGGAGCCAGCCTGGAGCTAGGAGCAAACTACATCTGACCTCAGTCATGGCAATTTGACCACGTTTGATCATCCTGCTGCCTAGGAGAACATGGTGGTACCACATCACTGCTGCCACATCCAAAGCCCAGCTTTCATGTTTCAAAATCCAGGATAAAAATAATAAAAAGAAAAAAAATACAAAAAATTGGTACAGTCAGCTCCCAAAGACCAAAAAAACTCCTTAACATGTGGATCTTCAGCTCAATTGACAGTTTTATTCCAGATCTTGAGGTATGTTCCTCCTTCACTGGGCTCCACACAGTGAAATATGGATAGAAGAAGTATCCGAGACTCAGGTCCTGAGCAGGAACATCTCCTAATGCTGCTGCACTCAGACAAAGGTCAGTCCGGGAAACCAAACTCATGAAAACAGTTTAACACCCTCTCAAAACCACCTTACTCTCACCCAGATTTTCAAACATCTCTCCGCAAACTCTGAGCAGAGACCTGATCCCCAGGCTCAACAGCTGGGGCACAGTCCTTGCATTCAGCTCTGCATTAATTTTATTGCAGTTTTTTCTAATTGCATTTTTTATACGTTTCAATTTAATTTTTATTGCATTAATTTTATTGCAAGCACATGAGCATGACTGTGTTCCTTTGGATTCAATGCCAAAATTCAGAATAAATAGTAAGAAAGACACATACACACAACAACCAAGAAGACAGAAAAACCTGCTCATTGCTTCATGTGGCATATTTTTGGCTCACTGACTGGAGTTTGAGGAGAAGTTTTAATTTTCTTTGCTATCACAGACTTGTCTGATCATCGATGAAATATTTAGTCTTTCTATGCCTCAAGCCCTAATCTCTAGAAATTCAGGACTGCCCTAACTCTGCTGTGAGGGGTAAGAATAAATTTATTAAAATGTTTTCACATATTTAGTAATGAGGGCCATGTAAGAATGGAGAAAAAGATTTATTTGGAGCACCTTATACAGGATTTTTTGATATACAGATGAGGAAAGGGGATTTGGAGGTAAAGGCTGATGCCACTTGATTTTTTTCTCTCTTGTCAGCCTTTCACCAAATTATCCCCCAAGTGTCAAAAGTTGTTTCCAGTGTTAAATTTCTGATTGGTTCAAAATTTAATATTTTTCTTGCTCTATGTCACTTAACTGGCATTTCCAATAAGGAAAAAAAAAAATTAAAAAATCTATTTTTTTTTTGCATGATTCCACATGGTATTTTATAGCTGTGCTGAAACAAAAAAGTGGATGGACAATGTTATTCTGTTCCAACTCCATCCTCTCCACAGGTTGAGCACTTAAGCAGGGTCCTGCTCTGACCCAGTGCTTCTGTTCTGACAGTTCAGTGGAAGGGAGAAAAACCATCTCAAACCAGGTTTGGCGTTGTGATGAGGGGGTTTGGCAATCAAAAAAAAAAAAAAAAAGAAAGAATAATTGGAAAGAAATTCTCAGTTTCACCACCAAAATCCCTAGTTCAAAGATTCGAAACCCTGCTCTGTAGGGGAAATTTTTCATATACTGTGGAGCTGTCAGTTATGGAGTATATATATATATATATGCCATAGTATATATCTATATGGGCTAGGATTTGCATGGAGGATTAAGGGAGTTAGCAGCTACTCCTGTTAGACTTTAGCAATATTTCAAACCTAACTCTCACTGTCTCCTTCAGAAAACCTTTCCAAGACTGCCAGAAGCTATATTTAAAGCCTTTTCTCCCCCCTTCCTTATATCTATTTAGATATCCTTTATCCCAAATGGTAAGCTTGGACTTGTTTCATTATTCTCTTCTGTGCAGTGCCTGTTGTTAATTTTAAGTAGGATCTGTTGTTAGAATTTGAAAAGCTTTTGAAGCCCAGGTAATTATTAGCCTCAGACTTCTGTAGTTTTGGACTTGCACACACTCTGCTGCCTTCCTTACCCTTTTCAACTCGTTACAAATGTTTCCTAATTATTAAGCATATGTGACTTGTGAGAGGCGCCATACATTATTAATGGGCCAGTCTCTTAGAACTCAGTGGAAAAAATCAAAACTCCTTATGAAAAGTTGCTACTGTGAAAGTAGTAACTTTTCATATTTAATATCAATGAGGCTTTACTTTGTCAAAGGACCAAAGTAATATGATTGTATTAGAGGTTAATAGCATGACATTTTTCTTCTGTTAAGAGGCTTGCATTTTCAGTGCCATCTAAAGGGAGAAAATTTTTTCTCCTCTATTTTGAGACTTGTCTTTGTTAAAAAATAGCTAAATTCACTTTCTGCCTAGCAGCAAGTTTTAGCAGCAAAAACCCAAATCCTGAAAAACAGTCTCATAATTTATACAATGGCACTTAACTATGTGACTGCAATGGATGAAATTAAGAAATCTCTAGATTTGAGTAATCCTCCTTTTTCCAGGAGTAGCTGGGCAGCTTTGAGCTCCCAGAGTGTCACTCGTTGAGGTGGGGGATTTAACACAACTTTTGCCATATTTAGAGAGACTTTTGGGTGAAAAACCTGGGCATTTTGGTCAATCTAGTGCAAGGTGATTTACAGCTGACAGGTACTTGAAGACAGAGGGTACACAAGCTCCTCTTGGATTGATTTTTACCTTGTTAGTCTTTTAGGCTCGACACAAGTGGGAATACACCACTTTCAACACGTCCCTTCGTTTTACCCCTCCAGGACAAAACAAAAGGAGATTGAGTTCACTTTTGTAGAGGGAAACAAGTTGCTGTGATCAGGGCATGGGGAAGAGGAATGGCTGCAATGCTGCCAATCCAATCAGGGCCCCTCGGAGCCGCACAGAGCTCTCCACCAAACCTCCAAGGCGCTTGGGATGAGGGATGATAATTTCATTCGCCACGAGCAGGCAAAAGAAAGGTATGATCAACCAGCAAAGTGGGAGCCTAAATTAAATCCCAGGAAAAGATCTCACAAAAAAACAAACCCCCTCAGGCTAATGAAGTTGAATTAAAAACTGTTAAATCAGCTTACGAACAACTATTATCACAAAGTGCTCATATAACACTTTCACTGGCCAAATATCAGATATATGAAAAGGGGGAATTCAGCCAACACTATGTTCGCACATTTAGTAAGGGGAAATTGAATATTCTGCCTAACACCAGAAATTAAAAATCAAGCAGAGAGCCAATTTACTCATAGAGATATTAATAAAGTTCTCAGTGATTTTTATAAAGTACTGAATAGTTCTCGATTATATTATAGTGATAAAAAAAAGCTCATATTACACATTCTTTAAGAATTCCGTAATTTTTTTTCTAGGCTGTTTCAAATAGATTAAATTAAATAAGCGAAAGCAACAATCCCTCCTAGAGCGACTTTTAAATGTGAATTCTGACTTAAAGGAGGCTTGGATAGTTTTGATTACTATGATGCATTTACTGAACTATGCAGTTTACACAGTCCCTTGAATGAATCTTTCAGGGGGAGATATCTAGATATATTTCTAAATAATAAATGCATCTGACTGAACTATAATATAAAAATTTTAAGTTCTGGGAAGTTGAGCTTCCTCAGGTCTTTGTTGTTTTTGAATAGAGTAATCACAATATTAATGCAAGACCTTTATCATACTAGAATCCTTATTAGCTAAAATGTAAGTTATCACCTCTGCTCTTTGCCTGAAACAAGAAACAATCAGCATTAGACTAGATTTTAGGGGGTTTTTTTATGTCTGTGGCTGGAACTAATTGAATTCAAAGTTTCAAGTGCCAGCAGATTTGCCACAGGATCCAGTACTTGTGTTACAAAACATTTACTAACACTAAGGGATACTTGAGGAGAAAACAACTCAAATGGAGCTTTTCCAGTTGAAGTTTAAGAACATGAAATAATTAAGGGAGAACAGAAATAACCTTTCAGAGTTATTTTGAAGAGTCTCTCCCAAAAAGATAAAATTTCATCCATTGCCAAAAAGCATAAGAAAAATGTGACATAGGAACCTTTTTTTACAGGGCCGTAGTTGCCCTAATTTTCAGTAGTACCTAAACTATCATTATTTTTGGCCCCAAAATAGATTTAACATGAAGCCAAATGTTTGAGGTACAACGTATGTCACAATTGACATGAAGTTCAACACTGTTTTCAGGAGCCCCCAACCTCCTCTCACTGCAGAAGCAGGTGAAAAATAATTAAATAAGGATATTTATATGGACTTATTCTCCTGTCACAAAATAACTATACCTGCAACATTGACCTTGAACCCACACTGACTAAACCTCTCTGTATTTGCTTACAATGGGTTGCTAGAAAGTCATCTCAGAAAACAAAGGGATGCTGAAAAACTAGATTACAGTGGAGAATTATTGCCTTTTTGCTCAATAATCTGTACATAACTAAAGAGATTAATACATAATTCTTCGCTTTGAGCTGCTGCTTTTCATACCATGGGAGAGAAAGAACCTAAAATTTACCCAAAACAGTTGCACTGGTGGATTAGATCACCTAATTGATGTCATGCTGACTGAGAAACTAGGAGAAGGAAAGGGAAGAGAAAGATACATGTTGCTCCCAGCATTTCACTGGAAACTGCCCTTCAATCACTTGATGAGCACTATACGGCTGTAGCTGCCCTGTAGTTTCCACACAGTGGAAGGCAGGAAGAAGGAACTTCCAGCAAGCACTAAAATGACTTCAGTGAAAAATAAGGAGTAGTCACTGTGACAGTAAAAATTTACCAGCAGCAACAGAGGTGTGAAAGCAAGCATTTCACAAATGAAAAGTGAGAGGAAGGATGGCTTAGAGAAAATGGGCAAGAATAAAAATATATGTCACGAAGGCCTCTGGGAAGCTCCTGATTCAAAGATGTGTGGAAATGGGTAAGAAGTAAAGGACAGCAGGCTGTGGATGTGCTTTGCTGGACTTTGCAAGAAGGGAGATGGCATGGGGGCAAAAAAAACTCATCTGGCTTGCCCAAGCAATGGTGAAGATAAAATAGATTTGATTGCGGGAGACAAAGGAAAAAAAGATTATCACAGAATATATTGAGTTGAAAGGGACCCACAAGGATCATCAAGTCCAACTCTTAAGGGAATGTGAAGATGTCTGCCTTGGTGAGACCTTATTCTGGCTGAGGACTGGAAAGATGAAGGTTCAACCAGGAGCAAGAGAGGGTAGGAGGACCAGAAACTCCATGAACAAGTAGAAACAAATAAGCACAAGTTGTAAACCAAGCAAAAAAATGAAACACCACACACACATACATAATCCTACAGTGCACACACCCAGGATATCAACTTTGCAAGAAATAATGAGACAATAATTTCCTTAACCTGGGCAATGACCTTCCAATTACCTTTAAAAATGCTTATGGTTTGAATCAGGTGCTGGCTGGTGCTATGAATCACAATATGAGCTGGATGTGTGATCCAGAGCTGCAACTAAAGCCAGAGAGGTATCCAGCTAGGACAGGGACACGAATAGCTCTGGGAGACATGCTGGGCAGGAAACCCTATCTGAACCTGTACCTGACAATTACAGGAATATTCTCCAGGGGACAGGAATGGGGAGGAAAAAAGGCAACTATTAATGGCACAAAAGCATAATGGCTATTGCTGGTGCTTTCAGCTCAGAGCAATTTCAAGGCACATAGTGATCTCGAAGCACAGTCTATAAGGAAAAATCAGAAACAATTCCCCACTCTGGTCTAATGAACTAATACAAAAGAGTGAGCATCTCATTTTTAACGGACACGTGTAGACTACAGCTCTATCTGAGAATCCAAGGAGGAAAGCTTTGTAGAAAGTTCCAAAATTTTCTGAAGTAGAAAAAATGAAAAATGCTGAAAGTGAGTCAATATCTAGTAGGAAATCCCAGATGCAAAATTGCATTAGTTCCAGCACATTTCTGCACAGAGGTAAGGAAGCTCTTAGTGGAAACAGCAGAAGATTTACTTGAGGTACTTCACTGAAAATAAACTTTTCCCTCCATAAAAAGGAGAGGTTCTGTGAGGTGGATACAGAAACGTACAGATGAATAGATAAGAACAAGAGGAGAGATAATGCCTCTTTTCGTGACTTATTAAAAAAGCAGGCACAGAAGGATTTTTTCCCATCTTCTTAAAGCTGTGTGACACGAGCATGAGTGTTGAATTCCTGGAACTTCCTTCAGCGGGAAGGAAATTAGCTCGCTGCTTTGTTTTACTGGGAAAAATCAAGACACGGCAAAGTGCTTTCAATACTACCTGTCTCAAAGCAGAGAACTGAGGCACAAAGAGCAGGCAGCTAACAACACACGGCCTTTGAAGTGGGGGGAAAAATCACAGCAGCCATCCAGACTCCAAGGAGAGCCCCAGGATCTCTTCCTTGCTAGTTAAGGGGATGTAAGAGTTGCCCCCAGGCTACATTCACCTTTCCATCAGGCTAAGCCTGTTGGTTGCTTTCATGTGTTTGAGCAATTGTGTCTTACACCATCTGATGAGAAAAGCTGGAGGCAGCAGATGGGAAAGCACATCCACAAGGAACACAGGCACCTCCCTGGCATTTCCAGGGCTGGGAGTGGGAAAGGGTCATGGCAGAGCACACAAAGTGGTGTATGTCCCATCAGTGTGGTCCAGGAGAGATGCATGGGAGCACACACTCAGGGAATGAAAACAGCACATTTCTTTCACCCCCACTTCAGCTATCCCATAGGTGATGCAGAGTTCACATACAGCACCTTTACACAGTCCCAGGAGTTAACAAGGAGGCCTACAGCTCCTCTCTAAAACACCTTAAAGTCTAACCAGGGCAAAGATGACAAAACAAAGAGGAAGACCTTCAGGGAGGAAAGCATGAGAAGGTTATTTATAATGAGAAAAGAAGCAAGATTGCTTGAAGATACAGCTTAATTACAAGGGAGGATTTGAAGGGAGAGAGACAGAAAATGCTTGACAGAGAACAAGGAGACAATCATGGGAGCCACATAAAAGGATGTGCAGAGCTGAAGGAATAAGAATGGGAATAGATGATGTGAGTGCACATTAACCTCTCTCTTTTTTTCTCACAGAGACTCACTCCAAAGTTAAAAAATGCTCTTGGATATTTGCCACGCAGTTGGTGAATCCGAGAACACACCCTGCAGGCCCATCATGGGTCTAGATTGGCCCAATAAATCACTTGTCCCAAGACAATGCAATTAAGCCTAATTAGCCGATAGCTTTATTCCTAAACAGTCTCTTCCCAAGGGAGGTTTTAACTTTTGGTTTCTAAATTAGCTCAAGGAGCTAAATTGCTCTCATCTCCTTGGCAAAGCAACAGTTTGTTTCTCTACCTTAGCACAGGATACTTCCTGCGCTCGGGGGACACGTGTTGCACTGCACGGGTAGTTTATCCCTACATTAGCCCACAGTTTGAGTCCACCAGGACCAGTGACAAAACCTTCTGGAAACAGCAGCATGTGCGCTTTGGTCTGTCACCACTGACTTCCCCACCTGGCTGCATTCAGGAGTCTCTACATTGCTTCCCCAGACCCTCTCCCTGACCAGGACGAGGTGCTCTGTTCTGCTAAAGCTTTCAGCAGTGCTGAGATATTCAGAGGTGACAGACTCCAGGGTCAGTGAGAAATGGACCACCTTAGTCTGTTATCTCAATAAAGTCTGAGTAGGAGACTCAGTACGAGTAAAGAAATTCTTGGCTGTGAGGGTGGTGAGGCCCTGGCACAAGTTGCCCAGAAAGGCTGTGGCTGCCCCATCCCTGGAAGTGTCCAAGGCCAGGTTGGACGGGGCTTGGAGCAACCTGGGATAGTGGAAGGTGTCCCTGCCCGTGGCAGGGGGTTTGGAGTGAGATGAGCTTTAAGGTCCCTTTCAACCTAAACCATTCTGTATGTCCATGATTCCTGGAAGCATTTTAAACAGGGGCAGCTTTAGTTCTTCCCAGTACAGTAGATATAAAACAGCCTTCCAAATCTTTTTACGACTGTCATTTGCTCCCAACTCACATTCCACCAAAGATACATTATTTGCAGCAGTTTCACAGAAGCTTCAGCTATTTATTTGGGGGATTATGTGACTCTAATTCAAAAGAGAGTAATGTGGTATCTCCTCAAAATCAAGAAAATCATTAAAGAAAAACTCAGCTGGAACTGCCAGCCCTGGAAGGTGTGAAGTAACCTCTTGCAAAACAGAGTTACTGGGCAGACAGGATCTGGACTAGACCAGGATGGGGACCCAGATCACTTGGGAAAAATGGGAAGGGGAAGGTCTGTGAAGTAGCATATTTTTGTTTATCTCATTACATGGTGAAAGTTCACATACCAAAAAGGCTGTGCAAGTCTCTATAAAGAAGTAGCAGGAAGCTGTTTATGTTCTGGCATTTTCATTGGTATCAAGACAACAAACAGGGAAGTGATCTAAGAGAGAGGGTTGATATCTCACCTCTGTCTATGAAGAAATTGGCTGAAGGTGCCTTGTGTTTCTCAAAGCCAGTCTGAAATAGCTTTTTGCTTCTTGCTCTTTGAAACTTTTTTTTAAAAAAAAGTAAAAGCCAACGCATTTTTTGAACATCAACTGCTTCCTGCACATGCAGCATTTCTTCACATCACACAAACTTTTCATTTTTAAACTCTACCTGCTGCTAGAGCGGGCTAAAGCTAAGTTTGATAAATCCTTTCATTTTAAACACTAAACTGTGTACAGTTTTCATTTAATCCTCTGCCAAGGCTTATCTATTATTCTTCTGACTGCTTTACATACATTTATTTCCCTTTCATCTCTTTAAATTGTACCTTACTTTTCTTTCCTTTACTGTCTCAGGGTTCTGTGAGTTTTCCCCCTCCCATCCCTTATGCCAGTTGACAGCAGAGCTGAACCCCCTGCACACCTACAGCTGCAAATACTCTGCTGTGACCACTTGACTTCTCTTGCACCTTCTTCCCCAGCTGCTCACAAATATTCACGTTTCATTATAGCTAAATTGCTCGGTAATTCTAATTATCCTTCTTTTTATAAATGGAGAAATAGAGAGAGAAAAAAAAATTAAAAAATTAAAAAGGAAACTTTTCTGGAGCCCAAACAGCTAGACAAGCAAAATTTCAATATTAGTAGGTCACTTCAGTGCTCTCTGTGTCTTGGAAACTTCCCTTCTGCAACACTCATATGGAAACTTGGTGGCACAGGCTCAGCCTGCACTGACCCAACAGTTCCAGTAGTATTTCATAGCTCTGCTCTCTCCAGGTCATTTTTTTTTTTATTTGAAACCTTCCCATAAAGAAATCACTCTCACACAATTAGCCAGGAATATATTGCATTGTGATATATAGGGCAGGTATTAAAAAAGCTATTTGAGTATTAAAAGAGACTTCAAAAGAGGTGAGCTCATGAGAGAATGGGGATATGTCGAACCCATATATGTCAGATTGATTCAGTTTTACTGTTCTAAGGAGAAAGATGGGGGGACTAGCAAAGGACTACCCAACATACTTGGGTGATGTTAATTGGGATGGTTACAACATGTCACTTTTAGACCCATGGCCTTTGCAGTGAATTAGAGAACTATCCCCAGCTAAGCCAAGGTGTTTGCAGGACACAAGGATGACGTCTGCAAAGATGCAAAACACGAAGGGGACACATAAGACTGTGTCGCCATCTGCCAGACATCAGATCTAAGGACAAAACCTTGCCCCTAGATATAAATTCTTCCCCAAGTTACTGAATTACCAGCTTTATAACTCTTGTAGGAAGCTTGCACATCCATGAAGAAGAAGAGTGGGACTGGTTTGCCTTTTGTCTGCTGAGACATGCCATGGTATTACTGATTTGTGCCAGTTTTGGGTTGTGGAGGTCTTGGCCACGACCTCAATGGCAGCCCCAAGGCAGAAAGCAGTTCTGGGATTGCCTCAGGTACTGATGGCTATTAAATACTTTAGTAACTCTTCCTTGAGTTGCATTTTAAAAGAAACAGCAAATAAGTGTTTTGTTGCTGGGGGAGAAGGGTCTGGAGGGAGCAGCTGGAGGGGAACCCAGTTTCTTAAACTGGGCATAGGATAGAAGCATACTCACAAAATTAAGGGAATTTAAACCAAAATACCTAAATTCCTTTGGTGATTGACAGTAGTTGGGTTTGAGGGGTTTAAAATGAAAATTTTGGATCAAGCTGTTCAATTTTCAATAAGTACCTAAGGCCTGTTTGCCCCAGTCTCAGTCAGTAACAGGTAAACACCCTGGAACTGCCTCTCTGAATTATGGTCAGAACATACATTTTTCTATTAAGGTCCAATACATTATTTCCTTATAAAAATAACTACCTAGTCAATAGCTTGCAGAAAATATGAAGGATGAGACAAATTAAGGAAATCTATATAGGTGGGTAAAGTGACTTGCAGAATATTGGCTGTGAGTTAAAAACAATATTTCAGACATTTTAAATGACAAAAGGGTGTCAGCTGGATTGCAATTTAATTCCCTGCATTTGTGTGAGCTGAGATGCAAAGAAACAAGTGTTTGGTGCTTCTGTTTTTTGACTGAAGTTGTGTGGCCACTGGGTGTCATCCTTGATTCAGATGACAGCCAAACACTTTGTAGCTCCAGCAGACAGGCTGCAACTTCCCAAGCAGTTAAATTCCACTCTATTTGATTGTACAACATACACAAAATTGCTCTGCATTTAAATCAGCTATAAAATTGAATACTTTGACATAGACAAATTCTCCTTTGTCTCAGTGCCTTATTTGGAGACCTGAAATGACTGGTTGATGCGGGAAAGAAAGAGAAGTAATGCAACCAGGGCATAGGAACTACAAACAAATTTGATGAGTGATTATCAAATCTCAGGAAATATGAAATAACTATGATTAAATAATGCAGAGGGACTACGCAGGAAGGTTGGAATTATATCCTTAATTGAGCCTCAGGTTGAAAAAGCCTATTTCATATAGGTAATTGTGTTTAAGATATTCAGTAGCCAGATTCGGTACACAAATTAATGACTATGTATGAAGGAGCCAGTTCAAGAAAAACTAATTTAAACTCTTTCCTACAATACGAAGCCAGTGCCCTCACAGAAGTTTCAAAATTTCATCAAGGAGGAAAAAAGACTCAAAGTCCTTGATATTTTATTCATTTGCCTTTTTGCTATTCTGCAATTTTTTCCACATTTTTTTCAACTATTCATCATCTTCCCAGTTCCCCAAAACCAGGATCCATGGGAACCACAGAACCAGGTGGGGGCCATGGGAACAATGCGTGCACCCAACTAACAGGGAAGCATAAAACTTTCCAGAAGAAACATCCAGATATCCGGAATATTTTGCCAGCGTTCACGTATAAGGATCGAATCAGCTCACAACAGGTCGTATGTCATCCTAATGAGTTTTCTGCTATGGGTGACTGAGAAAAACTTATCAGTGTTATTTTGTTATCTCCTGAGAGTCTAGACAGTCTGAAACGAGCACAGTGCAGCGAAGCTGCTTATTATAATATTATTTGTCTCTGAAACCTAATTTAGTTTGCCTTCTTCAAGCTAAAATAAAAGGAAGTGCAAGCAATTTCTCCAAGTATTACAGCCAGAAATGTTTACATTTGTCAGTGCATTGAAAGTATTAATCCTACTGTTCTTAATATAGATACACAGAATATAGTAATATACTGGTTTAAATAACAGGTATTTTTTTAATGCAGCTAACCTCAGTTGATAGCTCAGCTTTCCATGGATTACACAGTCTTTGAGAACACAGATCTCCGTGTAATACTTCCTCGCTTTGCCAGTGGATATAATTTTAATGAAAACGTGCCAGTACTAAAGAGTTATTAGGCACAGAGTCGAAATTGTCTTTGATTTTGTTCACCACCCAGAGACTTCGAGGATTTTTTAAAAATCCATTTTTAAAGGAAGATGTTAAATATTCTCTTTACATTAAACAGCCTCATAGACATGATTTAGGTTACTTGTTTTTAATATTATCAACACTCTCTTTTATGATTCTACTTAGTTTAGAACTGATAGCAGACTTCAAGAAGGAAAGGCACTTAAGATGTGAGCATGTGCATTACCAATTTCAAAATTTACTAATATTAACATACAATAACCCATCTGAAGTAACAAAGTCATATAAACAATTTGACTAAATTTGTACTGCCCTTTTCACTGATGCAATAAATCAGTAAAAAATTTTAGCCCAATGATATTTTTTTTTTTTTTTGAACAGGAATTTTTTTCTGTTTCTAAAAATATATACATAGATGCACATGCCCATATTCTAGGACTAGTTATCTACACAATTTCACTTTCAGATCTCGATTCAAAGGGAAGACATTTTCCCCTTTGAACTTCACAGGACTTTTATTTGGGTGTAGAAAAATACTCACGTTGGTTTAACACTCTTGGAATGCTTTTCATGAATGTAGGCACCAGCGAGGCCTCCTGCTCCAGAATTTAAATACTGCAAAGAATAAATCAACATGTACATGTCGTGCTCATTATCTGTAAAATATCACCTTTCTTCCCTCACCCAGTTCTACAAAACAGACCAATTTTAACATTTCTAGAGGTTTCTAACTGAAGATCTTAGCGTTTGTCACAAAGTGCTGATGTAGATAAAAGCAGATATATTTTTTCAGGTTAGATTTTAAAATATCTTTCTTGGCTTAGGTACAATAATTGAAGTCTAACAGGCTAGAAAATTGAAGTACAGCTGAAACAATTCCATTTCATAATACATATAGCAAAGTCATCAAACAATCCCTCTGTCTATATCTGTCGATTCTTAATCTCAACAGAAGTCAAAGGAATTAAAGATACCTTGCTCTGTGACCAAAATTATTTAAGTTTGGGCAAGAATAGTATCTTATCTAGGGACCACTTCATAAAACCCTGTAGCTGTGAGACCTTCTCAGTGTGGGAAATAAGAGAAGAGTCTCTGATCCTGTGACCACAGGGTAGAATGTGCTTCAGAGCAGATATTTAACCACCACCAGCATCCACCTCACATTCACAAGACCTTGTAGGTCATTGCCACTGTTAGTTTTTGGAACCTCTCATAACAAAGCCACCACTAAAATCAGTGTCCATCTCCTCACTGTGGCTGGTTCAAAGGTTCAGCCAAGTCTTGATCAACAGTTCAGGTGCAGTTCTTATTCATCTGACCTGTTTGCTGACCCATGATATAAGTGACATTATGGAAAATAGTCTCCAACAATGAATCTATTTTACCTTGTAGGAGCACCAGCAGGCAAAATCTACTCCCCAGTCATGCAAATGAAGCTCTACATTCCCAACACCATGAGCCAGGTCAAATCCAACAAGGCATCCCTGCAGGAAAGAGATGATTATTAGACTACTTGCTAAGATAATCATCACCATGAAGTTATTTTGAAAAAAAAACACTTGTAGAGCTTTACTTGCTCTCTCCATAGGTATGATATCTAGTGACTATTTGTAAAAAGTCAGGTAGGGATAGGACAAGTAGAAATAGACTTAAACTAAAAAAGAGAGACTTAGATTAGACATTAGAAATTCTTGGCTGTGACGGTGGGGAGGCCCTGGCACAGGTTGCCCAGAGAAGTTGTGGCTGCCCCATCCCTGGAAGTGTCTAAGGACAGGTTGGACAGAGCTTGGAGTAATCTGGTCTAGTGGAAGGTGTCCCTGCCCATGGCAGAGAGGTTGGAAATAGATGATCTTCAAGGTCCCTTCAAACCCAAACCCTTCTATGATGAATCTATCAAGACCCATCTGCTTTGAGTTATTACTAGATATGGTTTAGATTCCTAAGATGTTGATCGTGCGATAAAGTGGAATCATTTGAAATAAGTACTCAGAACAAATGCATAAATATAACCTGTTTTATGGCACACCATGCAGAAACAAAGTAGTAAAGTACATAATGATGCCAGTTACTCATGAACAATTACATTCCACCATATACTTTTACTGAAGGTCTCACTGATATTTAAACTAGAAGTATTTTGCTCTTTGGGAATCCAAATGGGTGAGATAGAATCTTATGCAACATAGTGATCTTTAAAGACGTTTTTACTTGTCCCTCAGAAGAAGAATTCTGCCATTCCTCTGTGAAAAGTGGTGTATTTCCCATCGCCACAATTTGCACAGGGAAAGAAAGGGAAAAAAGGAATCTAAGGACCAGAGACGCCTAGACCAAAAAAGCAGGTTTTACACACGAAATAACCACTGGATGGCAGCATTTTTAAACTAAAAAGTTCTTCCAAGGTTTGCTATTTGTTTAAGTGCAGAGAAATAAAACTGCTTTTTTTGTTCCTGGACTACGAATTAAATGCTATTTTGCATTTTGCTTTTAAAACACAAACAGCTTGCTTGCAAGCAGCGGGGTAGGAATAGGAGTGAGAGCACAGGCTTCAGAAAAATCAGCATCCAATAATAAAACAAAAGGGTTTTTTTTAAGAATCTCCTGCTGTTTCTTGCATGGAGAGAGCCTTAGCTAAATTATTTAAACAGTACTTTGGTCTATTTAATCTTCTGTATAAACTAGATAACAATTTGAATGAAGCAGCATTTTAAAAAGGTGTGACACGTTAATTCTAATGGAGGCTTTGGTGGAGTTATCAGCTTAAGAAGTTGCTGCAAAGCAATGGGAAGAAAACTCACTGCCATAGCACTTGCATGATCTAAACATCGGAATAAGAGTCCCAATAAATAACTTTGGTGACTTGACTTCATAGGGACACGCAGAACTGAGTTAAAACAGATCAACTGAAATGGTGAAGCTAAGGTAGAGAGGCTGAAGCACATTGAATTCCCATAGGAATGCTCTCATTCAGGGATAAAATGGCATCAGAGAAATAAGCTACAGCAAACTAAAGCTAATTGCCAGCGAAGGAGAAGGTTTTCACAAGGTTTTAAGGCATTAACTTCAGAAATTCAGCTGACTGGATTTAGACCTTTACAGGTGTCCCTTTGTACATACATCCCACACAAAGTTTTGGAAGCAATTCTATGACAGATTCATTGGTGGAAACCAGGAATAACACAATAGGATGAGAGCCTTTCAGAATGTGTGTGCCTGGCAGTACAATAACAAAATCAAAACAGACAAAACAATGGAAGTTGCACACAAAGAAAAAACCTATAAGAAATTTGATCCTATAAGTCATGTGCCAAAATCAGTTGTCTTTTCCCTGTCAGTAAGTCATAAATGGGAGGTAAGACAAGATGCTTTAGGACAGTGGCAGTTTGGATGGCCTTGCAGTCATGGTAGTATAAAGATGCTCCACAGCCATATCTATACCTGTAACCTTCATATGTTCAAAATGTCTTGGGCACTGACACTGGCTGGAATAAATCAGCTTGAACCCACACCATGGGCTCGTAGCCCTCAAACAGGAGGCCCACAGACACACCACCCATGGGTCATCCTCCTGAACTCCTCTAACTGCTTCCCAGTGCTTTGAAATTAGCTGGCAAATCCTATTGGGCACTTTCTAACTCAGTATTGAGGCACAGCCTGAAAATCTGGGTTCGGAGCTGGCAGGTTTCCTGCATCGTCTCAGAAACACCCACTCGCACCAGTTTGTTCGAGTCGTCGTCTACAAGATGGGTTGTGCTGGTTTGTTTTTCCCAGGGAGGTGTCTGGCACTTGAGTCACACAAACAGCAAATGTTTAGCCACACAGATCGCAGGGAAAAAGTAAAACAAACTGAAACAGCTCTCCCTGCACAAGCCACACAGAACCAGGACTGCGTGGGAACAGCGCTTCCCCAGACTGGGGGAAAAACAGAGCTCTCCATCTGCTCCGGGCGAGGGAGAGGACGTGTGCTCTCCCCTGCCTCTTCCGCTCCGTTCCAACATCTAAAAGTCATTTCTGCAAAGTGTCTGGGTAGCTGCTGATAACCAGCAGGTAACAACTCAGCATGGACAATGACATTTGGAGAGAGGGAGAGAAATGACAGCTTCACACCAGCAAAGCTGGGACATTTAGAAAGAGAGACAGGAAAAGAAATGAAGATGAAGGATCTTAAAGTTCTTCCTACTGGGAACTCAAGAGATTAAAATATTTTACATAACGGTAGAGAGTTAGTGGAAAGTACAATATAACTTATGAAATGAAAATTGTATTTGAAAGGTAGAGTCTCCTAAAAGTCAGTCATTTCTTAACTTGCAGAAGAAGAAAACGACTCAGCCCCCTCCATCCTCTAAAGCAAGCTCAAAAGTATGAACCAAGGAAAACTGTTACATCCTCCTCAGCCTGCTGATGAGTCTCTTGCACAATATGTAGTAATTTTGATTTATCTGAGAGACCTTAGATGGAAAAATAGCCTGAGGTAATTTTTCAAGCTTAATTTAGTTCATTTAATATTTAATGACTTAATGAAGCTGTCTATGTGCAGAGCTTTCACTCTGGGAGGAATCTTAATGTACGTAGAGAACTTAGGAAATTGGCTTAAAAAATGTAAAAGGAAATCAGTAACTTAATTCATAAATGATTGACCTCAAGAATCCTAGGACATTTTCCAGACCTCCAGAGCTCGCAGCTCAAATCTCTCTCCAAGACCTGATAGGGCACAACACTGCGGGATTTTATTTCAGTTGTACATTAAAAGAATTATTAAGACCATCTGTGTAGAACTTTTCTCTCTAATATACTGTCTGACTAGTGATTTTTTTCCCTCTCTTTTTCTTGAATGACATTTTCACTTTGTATTTTCGCCTTCTGAGTCATTTGCTTGTCAGCTCTCCCCAACCTATTTTCTGTTCAGGAGCACAGGGTCATTCACCACCCTTCACCACTGGGAAGGAGAACCTTGCATTTTTGCTCTAAACATGGCTTTTCAGTCTTATCTTCTTTCAAAATATATTTTAAAAGGACTTCCAGTCTTTCTGTGCTAATATGTATAAGACAATACTGTTTTCATCGGATCCAGAAGCTCTTGAAGGACATATAGTCTTTAAGTCCAATTAAACTTATAGATACATAGATGCTAATTACTCTGCTTTAGAAGTTGGTTTCATTCTCGTCTAATTCAACAGCAGCTCCAAACATCAGCTCTGACCTGGGGAAAGGGGAGAGGAGACAGTTGTTTTTGAAGATCCCCCATTTGGGGCTTTTTGATAACCAGAAGTTCTGAGATTAAGAAAAGCAGCAGGGTGCAGGAATAGCTCTTACCAATATTAAGAGAGAAACTCTTCATGAATTGCTGATTCTGTGGCTATTCAAGTAAATATTTACCATATGCAGACGTTTAACTGTGGTATAAGAGTCTGTTACATAGTGGGTTTGTATAAACATATAAACAATTACTTAACCCCAGGGCAGAATCCATAAGGACAATGAGCTGAGCGTATCTGACAGGAGGGAATTAAAAACAGGGCTGGCTCACGTTTTCCAAGCCTTAAGGGTACTCAAACAGTTCTTCAGGTTGAATTAGTTTTGCTTTTTCAATATACTAACGACATTTTAAGCCATGTATCTACCTGGATATCCCAGTCCTACACACTCGAACCACAAAGAGACTGGTAATTAAATCTGTTAGGGTCCCCCCACTTTTGAAAAATCTTGGAGGAAGAGATTCAGGTCTACTTATAGCACCCCTAACAGGCATGGAGGTGGAAACAGGCCTTTGACATTTACCTGTGCCTGTTGGAATGATGAACAGCTGTCAGAAATTGTTCTCCTCTTCAGTAACGTGATGCAGTCTCTGTATAAAGTGTGCAGTGGTTTTGTGTGTATCCGTGTGGAAGCACATACCCCTGAGTTAATATTTTTATTTGCACTGCCTTATAGAAATTTTAATCTCTCTCCACGAATTCCTGGTTATCTCCTCAGATATCATAAAAATCAAATCCATTTTTACTCTATGTAATAAACTATCAGTGACCACTCTTCCCCAGGACACAGGTTCTCAACCACTTCAGGGTAGTTTATAGCTTTCAGTGAAACCACATCACTTCCACTCATCCAAGCCCACATCCCACAGTCCAGAGAGCATTTTTAGGGAGGTGGTGAAATGATAGGCTATTCCCAGGTCGTTCATGTTTATAGAAGAGAAGAAAGATTTCTCTCCGTCAGACACCTTTCAGACACATCATGGAGCAGATTTCAGGGAAGCAGCACTGAAGGCACGTAGGTGTTGGTGGCTGAATGAAAGCTTTTCTGCCACCAGGAGTGTGAGAGAGAAGAGCAGTGGGTGGCATCATCCTGTTAATAACCTGTCTTCCTTTTCTGACATTTCAGCATAGTTTTATGATTATTTGTGGTCAGCAAAGTGCTGGAAGACCCTCCAAGAAAGCACCATAACGGAGTTGCTTTTAGAGCTAATACACAACACCATTTCCCCCTGCAGCTGACTCCCCCCATTCCTTTTTTCCCTTGGTTTTCTACATCCACTTCAGAAGTTGGTTTTGTTTTGTACTGTTTTTAGCACCAATTTTGTTGCCAGGTGCTGCTCTGTGAGAACATTCCCTTTTTATATCCCATGGGCCATGCACTAGCTCTCACACCTGCTCTGCTCTCCCAGGGGGGACCTTACCATCACTTTCCAGCAGCATAACTTATGCCCCGACCTCCAGAAAAATTTCCACTGCCAAACCTACAGCAGCAGAAGATGTATAGCCTGTTGTGAGCCAGGAACCTCTCCAGAGAGTTAAACCATCAAATATAAAGGGTTAGCTGGTTTGCCAGAAATCCAGAGATACTGAATAAGTTTACCCTTGAGTGATTTAATCTCGTGTGAGATAAGGTGCATTCAGTAAAAGGCTGCCACTATGGAAAGTCTGGTCACCTCCTGTTGATAACGTGACTTAATTAAAAACTATTTTTTCCTGGATTCCTAAGGCAATTGAGATGGTTAAAGAGTTTTACAGCTATGTCCACAGAGCTCGCAAGCTCCAAAGGCTGAATCCTCACTAAAAAACAGTCATCTTGTGATGTTGATGTGCTCCACATTGTACCTGTCTCCTGAAAACTCATCAGCCTAGTCTGAGCAGTACTGGCTCCACGGGGAACTCACCTCCCTACCCACTGGGGGCAGAAACTGCCATAACATGGCAGCGGGAAAGCAGGAAAATCATGAAAGTCTGCCAAATAAAGTAGAAATCTAACACACACTAACTTTTATAGAGAGATTACAGCTGTGGTTACCTCCTCCTCCTTCTGCACTGAAACTGTTGATACTCTATCCTTCAAGAAAAGCCAGGTATAAGTTAATAATCATGAATTATCTTTCCATATAGGTTAAGACTCACCTGCAAGATTGCTGTTTCTTCATGCAGCACACAGCCTCCAAAGGATAAAGGCACACAATGCTTTTACATTTTACCAGTTACACAAAATTCCGTGTTTTGTTACCAAAAAATAGTAGAAATTAAAAATATATCACACAGAAAATTGATCTAAAAGTGGTGTTAAGAGGATGAATCTGGAGCAGTCCTACCTTTTTTTGGCCAGCCTTTGTTATTCTAGGGATGTCAAACAACTGTCCTGTGTAGTACTGAACCCCACTGAACATAATGACAGCAATAGAGTCCCCTTCCTTCTCAATTACAGCAAGGATATCTTCAGTCCTCAAGGTCTCCTCCCCCTAAAACAAAGTTAAAGCACACATTTTACATCAACTCTGGCAGTAATGAAACTGTCAGTCCTTATTTCATAATCTATATTTTACCATGAGCCACGCTGCTTGCATAAGGAGATCAAAAGCAAATCCTTAGCATGGTAATGATGTACAAAGGTAGTGCTATGAAGTAGCCTATGAGCAAGTAACCTCAAAAAAAATCATTAGCAAATGAGTCTTGAAGGTGCCAGTTATAAAAAGGCTATTCAATTCATGCTCTAACATGCTTCATACTTTCTAAAATTTCTGACAGTTTTAATTTACAACAAAAAATTCCTGGTGCAAACAGAATATCTAATGATTTTTAAGTGGCATTAGAAATTTGTGACACCCACAAGACTTGAAAGTTGTCTATCACTTTCACTCTGTACTTTTTTAATAAACTTGGTATCCCACAGGAAGCTATTATAAACCTGCCATATTTATGTTTCAAAAACAATGTCTCACATCATCAAAAGCACAAAAATCCCCAAACCTATGGTCATTAAATATAGAAAAATTTCAACCAAAAGGAAAAAAAAACCTCATTTTTGATTCTTTATAGGAAAATTACTGCCCCATCCTCCTCCTGTCTTCCTAGCAAGGGATCTTGTAAAACATACCACCACCTAGGGATCAATTAGGCAGTGAAAACCTAGAATTAAATTAGACTTGTTACTGAAAAGAGCTTGGGCAAGATGGTTGAATTGCAAGGGACTGTTATTATCTCAACAATCTCTGCAAATCTATCAAGCATTCAGGAGTGGGCTCTTTACTCACAAGATGACTCAGATCTCAGAAGCAAAAGGTCACCCTCGGTTTATAGTTAGGTGACAAAGTTCTTAATGCTGCAGAAGTGAAGCGAGGCAGCCTTTCAAATTAATCTGAATTGCATATTACTCAGAGCAGACCTTTCTCAGTCTGTGCTGATACAGACAGTGTTGCTCGTGTTATGGCAATCTCTTACCTTGGGACGTTCAGAGGACAATGGGCTTTCTCAATGAGTTACTATATTTTGCAGGTGACTCAGTGTGCTGTCGGTTTTTGCAAACAGGAAAAATAGGGAAAATAACCTTTTTCTTGTTGTTGTTCCAGAAAAATTAACTATTGAATCAGCAATTATAAAACGGGGTTTAATGTCAAAAAATATACCCTGAAACAGATCACACGATTCATAAATTTTACCTAAAGAGTTTTAATACAAATTATAACTTATGCAGGCAGACACTACAATATTTGAGAATATATGCCCCACTTTCACATGAAATATGTTTCTGCCCTTAGTGACAGCAAGCAGAACTGACATATTCCTCACCAACCTGCCGTGGCTGCAGCAGGATCATGCTTTTCTCCACATCCAGCCCGTGCAGTCGAAGCTGGGACTCAACAGCATACTGGAAGAGAATTCCACACAGACAACATTAACACAAATACATGATATATAACTAAAAGGAAAAAAAAAAAAAAGGACAAACACATCAGAACTTCAAACAGGAATTCAGATGCTTTGCCTTTCACTGAAAGTAATGCTTTGAAAGCATAATCCAACTTCACTGAAAAGTTTGCGGATTTCCTTTGGATTAAAAAAGACACAAATTTAATTCATATAAGACTGCAAGGACTTTTGAGTGAGAAGTCAAAGCCTAAATCCTACAGGATAAGTTCGTGGAGCAGAATGAGGGTGGAGATGGGGCCCTGAGCAGCCTGATCTAGTGGTGTCATCCCTGCCCATGTTTGGAGGGTTGGAACGAGGTGATCTTTAAGGTCTCTTCCACCCTAAACCAACTGTGATTCTATAATGTGGTGGAGGATGTGCTTTGCCTTTTTCTTTGCCAGAAAGCCAAGCTTGCATGGATAACAGACAAGGAGAAGACTGAGCATCAGTTCTGTACAGCCCTGGGTACCCACTTTTCTTGGTCACACACACTCAATCCCAGGCTGTCACAATGCCCTGCTGCCAACACAAATGAGGTTTGGTCAGCACATACATATGGTCCTGTGCTATTCTCACCTCTTCTATTTGCTGCACAGCTGGCAGGAAATAAGAGCTTTAAACTCTCATAATATTTTGAAAATCCTATCTGCCAATTTTACCAATAACGATTCTGGTGATCAAATAACAATCATCAAATAACGGTGTGAAGTAGTTTAAAATTTCACAACAGGAGCTGAAGCAGTAGCAGTTGCAGAGATTATTACTGAACTGCTGTAGAAATTTGGGAAGATAGAGCCCAAGCACACAAGTGTGCCTGGAACAAATGTGGGATTAATATAAACATTACTTAGAATAGAAGCAATTTGAGGTTTATACATCTGTGCCACCATGTTTGCTACAAATAAACCCATTAGTAGCTCGAGCCATTTTTATCACACCTTAGAGATCAAATTCGTTATCAATTTCCACGAGTTGATGGTGTTGATGATAAAGTAGCAGTGGGCTACAAACCCAAAGATTAATTTGCTGCAAGCTCTCATGCACGGGCTATTGTCTCCTATTTTATAGCAGACAAATGATGTTTGAACTAGTAATCTAAAGTGCTAAGAACAAACATTTCCATCTCTGTCTGGGGATATATAAGTGTTAATGTTGTGAGTTTGTATTGATTTGGTTTCATAAAGTAAAACAGCAACAAGAATTAATAAAACATTTACAACTTTAGTTGATTTAGGCCAGTAGTTTGCTCAATGTCTTTAAAAAGACTAATAAATCAATGCACCCATTCAATCTTTTCCTCTTGTAGCACTTTTTATTTGAACAAAAGGAATAAAGCTACGATCTGTAAAATATGCTGAGCTCAAAGGCTTCTGACAGATTTTTTTATTGTAATGTTACTTGGACAAGATGAGCTAATAAATATTCAAATCATACTACTGATATTCTTTGGAAAAATATGATTAATAATACAAATATGGTGAATTATTAATTTCTTACATGGTCAGAGGGAAAAGCTCTTGCTTCTAGAAGAATTTTATAGCGTCTTGGAGTAGGCTTAAAGAAAGATAGCTGTTAAGGAAGAAAAAAATTATGTTGAAATGTATCTAAGCAGAGATAAGAGAGATGCTCTCAGCATATGACTTAATAAAGACTGCTTTACTTTCATGTAGACTACAGAGAATCCCCCAGAAATTACAAATATTTCTTTGTCCATATAACATTTATCAAAGTAGGAAAGTGTTATAATACTGTATTTCATGTATCCATAACAAAGGCCACAAAAATCCAGCAGTGAAAACTTGTACTTAACAGGAATCAACAGCAAAGCTTTGACTACAGCCAGGGAAGCTGGGATTTTATCCAGCTCCATCCAGGAAGCAAAAGCAGCAGCCGATAGCAAACAGTGAAAAAGAACTGGATTTTCATTCCTGCACTAAAATATTAATCACTGAATCATCCCTCACTCTGAAACAACTCTGACCAAAGGACTAAGCCTTCTGCAAAGACCTTTGCCTTCTGCAAAGCACCTTCAGGATGGTCTTTCCTTTTTAGTTCCTCATGTGAAGGCATGCTGGGCTGGCCACCATGCCAAGAGGACTAGTAAAAGACTTACAAGTCCTCCAGCTCAAGTTTGGGTTACACAAAGCTCTGCATGGACTGTGTACTCAAGAAATTTGGGACAGGTCTGACTTTGTTGCACCTGATTCAGGGCAGAGTAGCCAAGCGAGTTGGTTTGTACTTACCCCCACCCTGCCATCTTAACAAAGGTCAGAGACATTTCACAGAGGAGCAGATTCAAAGGATAAAACTTTTTGTGTGAATCACTCAAAACAAAGCTTCACATCTACACTTGGTTGAACCAAATCTTTGGAAATACTACAGAACCAGAGACAGGCTTTTTGTAGCCACAGAGGCACCTGAGCATAAATAAGACACACTTATGGCCACTATGCAATACAAATCAAAATACTCTGCCACAATTTAGGTTTATATAAAACAGCTTAACTCTACTATCTTTTGTTTAAAAGTTTGGTTGAAATTACAGCTTTGTCCTGCTCACAGTTGAGCTCTTGTTTCCTGAACTTCGAAATTTGGTGTGACATTGAAATCTGAAAAATTACTTGTAAATGTTCCTTAAATAATAAGGTCTCATTTGGTGACTGACATACAACACATGTGAGAACAGCTCAAACTTCCCATCCAAAGTCCTTGAAAATATTTCTCTGTCCAGCTTTTCTGCTTAGTATTGAGTGAGGCCAGGTCTTGCACATACATTATTCAAGATACAACTCCCAAGGCTTAAAAGAAGTTAGTCTGTCACCCAGGTCTGTCTCTGTGAGGTCTTCAGAAAGCACTTTGCTTACATACACAAAGAAAGGAGAAAAATACTTGTCAACACAACATCAAATATACATCATAAAGACATACCATCAGGAGGTGCAAGTTAACAGTCAGCCCATTCATTAAGGCTACTTCGTGTCTTTGGGCCCCTGAAATAATAAGAAGATAAAACATAAAAAATACTGCTTGGAGGTTTTCTTGAAAATTTCAGAAAAATCTAGCACAGGTGGTGAGAAAGCAAAAGTATGTGTTCAGTCGAAGTCTCTCAAAAGACTGGAAAGGAAACGAATGTTTGAGGTGTCATCAGAGTGAAGTAAAAAGATTTCTTGTCTGACTCACTACACTACACTGGCAGGAAAATATTTATTTTTTCAGGTCAGCCACAGAAAACAACAAACAATGAAGTATTTCCACTTCCCAGCAAAGCACTGGTGGATTTATTATCATGAATACCTCAGACAAATCAGGTCAGAAGTCTGTACGTAAAGCAAGACTTGAAGGCTTATTTTTGTCAGAAGTTCATTCATAACACAAGTGAGAAAACATATTGAGATAATCACCTATGGTAAGTGGTTACTGTAATGTCAAGCTAAATCTCATTCCCAATAAAAAAAACCAAGCAAAATTGACCCATTGAATATAACAGACCATTATTGATGCAACGGCTTCACTACAAGCCATATCTACATCACTCCCAGGAGACTAATAACAGCTAGAACTAATGGAATAACAACTAATTGTTATTACAAAGTATTTAGTAAAAAATTCTCCAGTGCTTATCAAGCCCTGGTGAAAAACTTCAGGTGAGTCAAGAGACTGTGTGTTGGTCAGGGAGCCACTGAGATATGGAGAAAATGAATTCCTGTTTCTTTCTGGTTCACCTGATGTCTGTTGTTGAAAAGAAGTAATTGTACCTTGAGACAAATCCGTGTTTCGAGTTTTCTTCAGCTGGGACATAGGCTCGTGCACCTTGCCCTAAACATCACCCAGATGTGGAGTTCACCAGAGGTGGGGAGAGGTTGTGGACAGAGAGGGATGAAGACAAGTGCAAGCAGGCAGGGAGGACAGGAGCCACACTGGAGATCGATGAAGGGGACATAAAACACGATATTGGGGTAAAAAGGGTAAGGGGAGCTCCACAAAAAATGGAGAGGTGAGTCCTGGGTTTCTCCTGTCCCTGCTTTTGAGGGTGCACAAGGTCCCAAATAACAGAGGGAAAAGACAGCAGAAACAGAAGGACACTCTCACCATATCCCACAGAGTTTAGGTTCACACTGCCAATGTAGCAAAAAGGCATAACCATGGGTTGACCTCAATACAAGCAAATACAGTCAAAGAACACGGAAATCTATAGTTAAGAAGTGTTAATAAATCCTTCCCAAGCAGGCCTCAGCTTCTGCCAGCAGAGGAGCAGCCAAGAACCATCCTCATTGAGGTGTTCAAGGGCCTTTCTATGTGCTGCTGAAATCTCCAAGTTTTGGACAGAAAGCTTTGGCAATAGTTGTCAGGGACTCTGGAGGACCTGTCCAGGGATGAGCCACGAGGAAAAAGAGATGTTGTGAATAAGTCCCCTCCCTCAGACACCACAAAGAAATATATATTTCTTTTGTAAAGAAATATATAAAGGACTAGTTCTTCATAGGCAAAAATAAGCTCTTTTCCTCACTTAAACTCCTCTCCTTTGCTTTCTTTTCTTCCCTCTGATAGCATTGCATCTGCAGGATCCATGCTGCTGGAAGAGGTCACCTTGTGGCTGTTCTCTTGCAGATATAGAAGACAGCTAGACAGAGTGATTGCAGCTCAAAACAGTATTATTTGCAGTCTTAATATTTCTATGGAACTCTTAAGGCTGAAAAAAGGGACAGCATCAGGAAATGGTATTGTTCTTATTTCTCCCTCTGCTCCTTCCATGAAATCTGTGGCTTTCCCAGCAAATTCTGCACGAGTAATCCTCTGCCTGCTGTACTGCTTCCCTATAGAACAAATGGTTAATGTGTAGATCCCTTTTAGCTGCATGTTACCATCCCAAATTAAATATGACACTACATTTGTCATGTAAGTCTTGGTCTTCCGTAAATTATATATTTATTAAAAGCTTTCCATTATTGAATTTCATGCCCACAAAACAAACCTCATCCGTGTCATTGGAAAACTGTTATCCTTTATAACCTGCACTGCGTTTCAGAAAACAACCTTCCTATGATCCAATTAACCTATTAGAATATTCAAAGACCCGGCACATGGGAGACAAAATTATGTTTGCTTTCCTTATTTCCTAACTTTATACCGTATCTCCAAGACAGGCTAAAACCTGTATGTTCTGCGTGATAAATCTCCTCTTTAATAAAAGGAAGCAGCATTTGCAAAGTACAGCTTCAGAGACAATTATGATTGTGTTAGGCAGACACTGCCATCCTTCTCCTCTCTGACTGCTGTGGAAGGCTGATCCTCAACGGAGTAAGTAGAAAGCATTTTGTAAAATGATTGGAAAAAGGCTAAGGGCCCCAATTTAGAAAACATTTTGGTTATTTCGAATAATTCTTATCACTCAAAGTCACTGCAAATCTGCTCAGCATTCAGTCTTCCCTCAACAGAGACCTGCCCGAGCACATCGTGCAGCAGCAGTCATATAGTTAATCTTGTTCCATCAGAAGGTGATCCTGCCAAGGTTGTAATGTTTTAATAAAGTCTAGTAGGAGAAGCAGAGATTGCCTTCACTGCGTTGTGCCACTCGGTGTGAGCACAGAAAAAGAGCTTTGGCCTCCATTGACCTTGACTCTTCATTTCACAATGTATTTACTACTGTAACTTTCATTGAACAAGAAAATGTGACTGCATTTAATAAGCAAGGTGTTCGAGCACTATAAACCATTAAACAGGCAAAGGTGTTTTACAGTCTTTGGTCCATTCCTGAATAAATCTCACCAAATGGTTTTACTTCTTACTGCTGCTTAGAGTGAGAAATGACAATTCTTCCCCCTCCTCCATAATATATTCAATACTGAGTAAAAAACACTGTAAAATTCTGTTATTATTCTTAAATTAAATTCACTAAAAAAGGAAATTCAGAGTTAACTCAACTCATACATAATCAAGATTACACCTTGTAGGAAAACAGCACTTAAACATAAATTGGGGGATTGGAACTAGATGATTTTTAAGATCCCCTCCAACCCAAACTGTTATGTGATTCTACAAAACACCACGTTGGAAAAGAGCATTTTACCTTAACATTTTTTCCTACATTTATTGTCTCAGCCACTTCACTATTACCTACAATTTTATATATCAGAATTTATTACAATGCATCCATTATTTGGGAATTATTAATTCATTTGCATTCCAAGAATCAGTCACCTAAATCTTTAAAAAAGCTATGAGGATATTATCTAAATAAAACCCTGAACATAAATTTGAGGGCCAGATTTAAGCCCAAAACATATTTTATAGTTCAATTAAACAAAGTCCCAAAAATCCTGGAGAACAAGATCTAAGCTGATAATGTTAACATTCCATGTACTTCTGAGGAAAACAACAAAACAACAAAACACTTCCCAGGAAAGAAATTTAAAAACAAAAAGTAGGTTAGTGGTAGTGTGACCTCAGTCAAAATTTTTATAGAATATTTTTAAATATTCGTTTACAATGAAGAAAGTTGTAATAAGTTCAGTGTGGTTTGGCCACTGTGAAATAAAACATCAATGTCATATGGAGCTTGGAAAAGAAAAGGAAAATAAGGAGATGGACAAACAATTAGATGAAATTTAAGTAAAGCTCTCATTTTCCTCTCCTTAGACCTAGAATGCATCTTTTAGTTAAACAAATATTAAAATAGAAACACAGCTGGCAGCCTCTGCAAGACAGATGGTTGAGGGAAAAAGGGTCTCAGCCTGACTCCCTGCTTTCTGCAGTGACTCTTAACCTACAGCTGAGGCCAAATGGACCCTGGCATCAGCAGTGGCATGAGGCTGGGGCTCAGCCTGCCCCAACACCCTGCTGGGACCACACAGGGGTCCAAGTTTTGCAAACAAAGCAGTGGAAAACGTTCACAGAAGGTGATGCAGAGAAAGATGATAATTCAGGTGTCTCCAGCTGCCCCTTGGGGGATCTTGTCTGTCTCTCCCATGATTGTCTGAAGAGCATCAATGGTCTTACCTTGTTGCTTTACTAATTTAGGTGCATGGAAGTATGTAGTGTGACTACTCTCCCATTTTCACAGGACGTAAGAGAAATTCTCCACCCTCCAGCTTCAGAAATTCAAGGTTTCCAATTGCAAACTCCAAGTCACATTTCCCCACCTGCCCACAACTTCCCAGTTACATCGTACCAGAACAAGAATATCCAGGGGCCAAGAGGAATGGGTCATACTAGAGAAATCCCTACATTTCAAGGCACTCCACCCCTTTATATCCTCACATATTTCTGTTCTATGATATTTAATGAATGAAGGTGCAGAGCTTGTCCTTGAATGCAATGAAAGCAAGAAAAGTAATTTCTTAACCTCCTGAGTAATACCAGGTACAACAGTAGCAATCTACAAAATCAGAACCCCAATCTGCATTTTGGGGTTTTTTATTTCATTCTACAAAAGGGATTTTTCTGCATAGCCCAGTGATGCCCAGTGTAAACACACTCATATTTAGGTTATCTCAGTGCTTACATCATGGATAGACTGACTACAACAATAATTTATGGCATTTGTTCTGCTCCAGTACTAATACCCAATATTTTAGCTATTTGGAAACTTCATAAAGAATTCAAGAAGTGATTTTATTTATTAATATATAAATAAACTTGTCATGAAACATTCTTTAATGTCTCTGTTTTCAATTGTTCCGACCCCATTTGCTTTTCTTGAAGGAGAAAAACCATAATTTTCTCATTGAACACATGTCTACAAGGAGAAATCACGATACAATATCCAGCACAGAGTAGGTCAACTTAATTGTAATATTTTTCCTTAGTGATGGCACAAAAGAATGCCTGACAATTCAGTTCTGACAGTCACTATTGACAGTTGCCTTCAACACCTGAACTGAAATATGGGCCAAATCTCTCTAAAATCTACTAACCTGGCCTTGACTACAGCTGTGAGAGTGGGGGAGAAAAAGACCCTGCCAAGATAATTTCTCTTTCCCCTTGTGACAGCAACAACTGTGAAGGAAATCCCAATGAAAAATCATTTCAACTACATAGAGTTAGACACGATAGAGGAAATTTGCATTCGGACTCAGCCAACTGCTTTCATGACTGGCAAATTCACAAGGAGAAGTCTCCAGAGCTCCTTCTCAACCTCTCAATAACCAGAAGCACTCACTGCCAAGGTCCTCCAGTACTGCAGGCCCATCCAGGGGTACAGCAGGGTAATGGAAACTCATCAATACAAGTCCTGCCTCAATTATCTGCTTCATTGACATAAGCAGCTCTCAAATATGAGGCTGGACTTAGTGGTAGGAAGAGGAGGAAGAGCAGAAAATGTCAGATAGAAATAATTTTTCAAAGGGGAAAGTTCATCATTTTACTTTTAGGAGAGTGACTGAGAATCTGTAACACCAAGTGCCCTTCAAAAGGGCTTCACGTGTTAGTCCAAGTGGTTTATGATGCTCCAAGAAACCCTTTGCTGCAATTAGTTTCATGATATGCATATGCTCATATATTATCACATACATTCATCTATTAAATCACTCCAGTCTTAAAAAAAGTGTTAGTCCATACTCAGAAAAACTACTTTAAAACAAAAGAATTAAAGGAAATCAGTTCTGCTTACAGAGTTTCAGGATTTTGAGTCCTAAAAGAAACCAATTTTTTTTTTTAATTATTATTTCTGGAGAAAGATTTTCCCCTGCAGTTCACACCTACCAACCAGCTGAGCCATCAGGTCCAGGATGCACTCGTCTGCCAAAGCCCACGGGCGCCGGCCATTGAAATGGCCGTGAACACCCCTGAAAAGGAAGAGAGAAAGGATGAAAACAGGAGCTGTTCCCTTTGGATCAGTCCTAAGAAACACATCTGGTTTGGAGACCCCACATTTGGAGGAGGGAAGAGGAAGAGAAAGAGACTTGCCTAAGCTGATAACTTTTTCTCATGCCATAAAAGCTTGTAGCAAATGCAATTCATTTGTTGGTTTCTGACAGGTTCTGAGTTGCTTGAAAACTATTTATTTTGACCCAAAAAGTTCCTTTAAAATTCCTCAGCATTAAAGATGGTAGCTTTTTCACAAGCCCTCTGGAAGGGGCTGCATGGGTACCAGAAGCCTCTGGAAGCAGGCACGCTGGGAAAGGGCATCTCAGTGTGGGATGGCACCTGCTAACCCAGGCTCACATCAACTGCACAGGGAGCAGAGATCACCCACAGAGTTACCCCACCTGCATTTCTAGCTGAACATTGTATGGTGCAGAGGATGATAGACTTGAATACTGCCTTGCTCCCAGACAGAAATATTTCTTGTCAGAAACAATTTCCATCCTCCTGCGTCTCCTGCCTGAGCTCACCCTCCTGCATAAACCAGCAGGTACTTCGTGTTTGTGCAGGGCAGCACCTGCCCCAGCTGAGCTGTTTGCTAATTTTTACTGCTTCTCTTCTCCCTGACAAATTGTTCTAGATCTGAGAGGGCATAAAACTTTTGGGGTTTATAAAATATATATATATATATATATATATATATATATATATGAACTTTATATTGCAAACTGCTCTTGTCTACAGTGGATCACATGATCACCTTGAACCCAAGTGCCTCACTACTCTGGAGTGACAGATATGTACATTCAGTCCTGGATTATATGCTCTGAACTAATTTTTCCTTCAATTATGACAGAGAAGAAAACTTCTAAGGTAGCTACCATGCATATATAAATAAAAAGTTGCCAAGTTTCTTAAACATGCAGGGTGTAGAGTACAGATTTAAATGCAAATGGAGGCAGATTGAGGAAAGTAATAATGGTGCTAATCCAGGGGAACATTGCTCTGGGCTCCCATCTCACATTGGATGATTTTCATATTTGCTGAGCACCACGGGGTACTTGGGGAGTCAGAAACACCAGGCTGCATAAGGCTGACTATAAAGCTGTTTCAAAATAGGGACAAAGCCAGTAGGAAGCTGGGTAGAGAGGAAAAAAAGGCCCTAAAAGCTTTGATGTGGGGAAAAAAAGAAAAAAAATGAACCTTTTAAAGAAGAACAGGCCCACAACGTTCACATAAAATCATGAGAGGACAGCTGGAAGATTAAGACACGAGAAAGGAGGGTGCATGAGACACTACCCCACCCTCAAGGCTATTTAAAAGATTGCTTTTTGCTATCTACCTCATACTTTCCCTTCTCATGGAGAATTTAATTCTGTCTCCCACACAAATTACCTGGGCGTTTTACAGTCAGACCCCTTCTGATTGACTCGGGTCTAATTCACACCTCCCAGGGATATTTCAAAAAAACCCTACAATCCTAGAGAATAGAACTGCTGCAAAAGCACAGTTGTATTAACCACTTCAAGCCTGTCATCCTTGCAAAATACCATCTACTTTCGGACTAGGTTAGGTCAACAGATGAAAAAGGGCACAGGTACAGTGGAATATCTCTTAGAGATAAAATGACATCCCTAGGTTTGACAAGACCAGTCCTCCACAGATGCCAAGGAGCACCCTGATCCCCAGTTTGGATAACGTCATGGTACAGCAGCTCACTGCTTTTCTCCATTTTAGAATTGCTCTCTGATGAGACCTTGACAGCAGAGAGCGGGCAGTGTGAAACAGCTCTCATTTACAAGAACATTTCATAGATGAAGAATAAAGGCAGTGGGTGGGTAGGGGAGAAAATGCTGTAAGGGGCAGGACTAGTGCTAAAATTCCCTCCCTTCTATCAGACCATAATGCAGCTGCCTTCCCTGAAGACAGTGTTATGTGTTTCACAAACAGCAAGACATTTATTGGTAATTTCCCTTCTTATTCTTCGCCGTAATATAGTGATCAAGGGACTTTAGGATAATAGAGACTGTTAAAGTAAAACCCCCAAAGATTTTCAGTGGTTCCTAGCCCAAGGGGAATCTGTATTTTTGAAAGAGGATAGTGAACTTAATAAGATGGGAAAAATAAGTCCTAACTACCTATGGGATTCTCCTTCATTAGCTTTCTCTGATTTTATAGCCATTAGTGTCCTCCTAATGGGAATTTACTGATGAAAGTTCTCTCTATCAGCACACAGGACTAACAAAACTTCAGAATAAATTTCCAAGTTATCATGAGAACAGATATGAGATTTTGGGCATGAGAATATTTTATTTTGAGAGGAAAACATGGACATTTAACTATATTGAAAGAGGGGAGAGGCAGCATTTATTATTATTCATATTATTATTATTATTACTGCACAGCTTACAGCTTGCCTCCCTCTTGATGGCCAATATAAATGACAAGAGATAAAAATTATTGCCATTAAAATGGTAGTTAAAGGCATATTCTTGGACCCTTTTTTTATTTTAATCACATGAAACTCTGTAGACTTTGCTGATGGCACAATACATCCTATTACACTTAGGCTGTAAAATTCGATGCTCTGCCTCAGAGAATTTATATCTCTGTATATTATGCCACCCCTCTCTCAGCTCTGGTAGGCACTGGGGTTAATAATCTTTAAGGACACAAGTGCTGTGTTTCTGGCATTCCCCTCAGACATGGAGAGCCTTTATCCCTTTTCTTTTTCCCACTGCACCCTTGGTTGGAAGAGAGATTTAAATCAAGGTACCCAAATTAATGAATACAAAACGTTGCCCATCAATTCATAAAGCATCACACAAACAGCCTATTTCTTCGACTACTGTGAGAGTTTCTCGTAGTCCAAATTAATTTTTAGTTGGTTACCATTTTATTTTCAATTTGGCAGGAAATCACAATGCCACGTTTTATTCGCTGAGGTCTGGTTGATTTAAAGCTCACTGGGGGAGTTGGAAACACATTTTCCGAGATGATCCCTGGGTTTCAAAGGCAGTGAGAAAAGGGATTTAAATTAATTGCCAGCTTCAGGAATCTTCTGTGCTCATCCAAATCTTGTTCAAGTGCAAATTTCTTTCTTGCTTCTTTGCCAAAAGTGATGCAAGGTATTTAATGAGCCAGTACAGACTCTGAAGTTGGACCATGGTTTCAAGCAAAGAAACAGCCAAAAAGAACTGTATTGATCAGTAAATAAAAGGCAAAGCTAAAAACCCGGGGCATTATAACAGGCAGGTCTAACAAACAACCTGCTGAAAGGCACAGGGCTGGGATGACTCCTGAGAATGGCAGGAGAGGTGGGTCTGTCACACAGGACATGGCCAAGCCCCTCCAAGCTGCACTGCTCTTTGCAGGGCTGTTGCCTCTTGCAGGATTAATTCACCACATAGAACCAAAGATACCTTTTGACTCACTGAAAATAATCTTTGCTACTGCAGGTGTTATATTATAAAACCTTCCACAGACTAGGAGGCTGTTAATCTACTATATTCATGTCAGAAGCCTGTTGCCAGCCTGTTTCAGTGCTCAGAAGTGTGTGTATATAAACATGTTTTACTTCTAGCCTCAATTTATTAATTCCTAGCTTACATTTGCTGTGCCAGAATGCTATTTCACATAAGTGGCTCCATTTTCCCCCTACAGTTACCCATTGATACACCCACAGAGAACAATATTTTTTTCCTTTCAGTCTTAATTTTGCTCAATTTAACAACTCTAATCCTCGAGACTTCCATACAGCAGGTTCTCCACTCCCCAGTTGCCCTGCCAGCCCTTCACAAGAGCATAACAACTGGCTACAGCAAGCTCCCTTCTCTTTTAATAGTTCCACTTTAATGAGTTACTCGGACGTGAGAGACATTTCCTGCTGCATTGAGTATGTTCACATACAATAATGATTCTATAGAATATTTTAGTTACTTAACCAGTTCTGGCAGGGCAAAGGGAAAATGCTGAAAAGCACCTCTTGGCCTTTCTCTCACCAAAAAAGTCCCTTTAAGTTTGGACTTTTAGATTTCAAAATATTGGGTTATTGGCTACTCTAGGCTAAGCACAATAACTCCTCATCCCTTTTTGCCACTTATTCAATAAGTCTTGGATTTAGCTGAAATCATAACAGAAAGATGAAGTCTAAAAGGCTCTTTTTAAATGCATACTAAGAATGCCAGTGGCTTGGATTTGTAGTGTTTACATGTTAGCATTAAAAAAAAAAAAAGAACTGAGGAACACGGAGAGGAAGAACACAAAACCAGAGAAGGTGTGTGGGAGGCAGTCTAAGGGAAAAAATCCATAACTCACCACTTAACTTGGAGGTGCATGAAAGGGACTCAGCACTGAGAGGGAACACAACAAGAAAAGCATGAAAAAGCCTCTTTATCCCCCAGCTTTGCTCTAAAGAGTTGCCATCACCACAAGGAGATAAAGCTCTGAGCTTCCCTGCCCTTGACCACCACTGCTGGGTAAATCTTCCCTTTCACTCTTGCCATTACCTATAAGCGGTGAAAACCATTTAAATAGACTCGTAGCTATTTGAGATGGGTCCCAAGACACAACAAACAGAAAATGCGATAAACCAATTTATAGGAAAGCCAGAATCTATACCATTGCTGACTTGATGGATGTGCCTAATTTGCATGCCATTGCTTAGATTCTCTCTACTTATTTATCCAAGCCACAGCCACTAAATTCCACACTGCCAACACACCAGCCACAGAACAGGATCCAGATGGGAACAGCTTCCACCTTAGACTGGATTTTGCTAAGCTGTCCTTGGTGGCTGGAATAAAACTGCCCATTTCTGTACCTCCAACCACCTGTTCCTTTGCAGCTCCCAGAACACCATCCTACCCACCAGCTTCTTTAAGCATACACTGCTCTCTTCAAAGTTATCTTGACCTCTACTCTGACTTTCTCAGCTGCTTTAGGTGCATCTGCAACGAGCAGGATTTTATTCTAGGGTTTTTTGATTGATTTTATTTCGGGTTTGGTTTTTATTTTTGTTGGTTTTGTTTGATTCTTTAGGGGTTTATTTATTTGGTTTTAAACTTTCTGATTTATTCTGGGTAAGGTTTCTTGGGGCCAAGCTGTATTTTTGGCAAAAAGTCTTTCTAGTTTTGCTCCCTCACTTCCAACGGCTCAAAATCGTGTTCAGCCATATTTCCCCCTTGGATACAGTTACTGAAGGCACTTTCGATCTGAACATGCTGCCTACCTTTTTCTTGTGGTTTTTTTGTAGTTATTGAGGAAAAACCCATCCTTCACTGCAGCAAAGACAAACATAAGAATAGAAGTGAGCCAGTGAAAAGATACAGTGGAGGAGCTGAAATGTGTTTGCACTCCCAGTGCATCACTCTAACAGATAAGAGTGCTATCTGACTTCTACCTTTTGAAGGAGCTCAGCTGTTTTCCTGATAAAGTAGGATGAACAGTACAGAAATGGACAGGGTTGCAATTTTTCTAAACCACTGGAGAAACTGCATCACTGTGCTGACTGAATAACCGGCAGGAACAAACACTTCCCAAAGTTCACAGTCATTCCCATTCATTCTCAACTTCTTACCTATAAGAATACAAGTGATAAATAGGAAACAGTAAACCATACGTATGAACTCACAGCATTCATATATTAGCAAGTGAAAGAGCAGCTACAGATTTTTCCCATTTCCATTGTGAAGCCTCCATCTAGACCGTTCCTACTGAAACAGGGTTGCCCAGTTAGTAGCATTCATTTTTCCTCTTATGCCTCTCCATATTTCCTCTGCTCTCTCAGCATGAAATCACATCTGTTCCACTGATATCCTGCACCCTATAAAAGAGTTCATCTCTCTCCCACCTCACTTACTCGTCTGGATGTTATTTTCCTTTCCCACCTTCAGTTCCCTGGTTTTTACTTATCTTTTTCCTTACTTATCCCTGGTCCAGCTGCTCAGGTGGGTGCTGGATACCTCAAAGCACAGAGTTTCAATGGAAACAGAGCATAATATTAATAAAAGTAAAATAAATAATAAAAAAACCATTTTTCTTTCCCCTATACATATTAAAATTTTCCCATTTTTTATGATGATAATATTCCTTTCATGCAATGTGTCCTTCTTTTGTCCTCCTGCCTCTCTTACGTCAGGTTCATTCAGCAGAGCTTGTGGCAATCCACTCTCAGCTCCTTGCTGAGATGCTATTGAGAAGACAGGAATGTTTCCTTCTAAATAAAATGAACTTGTCAAGCAGAGACTTGGTTTAAGAAGAGCCAAAAACCTGCCAGTGCTGGCAGCAGCATCACCTGTGCTCAGTGCTATTTCAAGGGGAACTGCCCATTGCAAGGCCTGCAGGGTGAATCACACACAGTTAAAAACACTAATTAGAAAAATCACAGGGCCTGGAACCCAACCACATTCACCAGCAAGGAACAAAAAACAAATGAGTTTGTGTGCCTTGTGTATAAACACTGTTTATAAAAGCTTTTGGATGAGCCAAATCAGAGCCACAATGCACAGCATGGGTCATCACAGCTGGAAGGGTCTCTTGGCCTGTTTTACTACTCATACCTTTAAAAGAGACGTAAATAGTGCCAGGGAAACACTGAGCATGTTTTACTCCTGGACTGTAGTGCTTTTAACACACTATTCTGCAATTCAAGCATTTCCAGGGAAGATCCCAAAATAAATTGCTCACCTGGAGCACAGGTTAGCATCTCACATATCCCACAGTGTACTCACGTTCGAGCCCACTTGTCCAGTTCTTCGTCCAAGTAAGTTTTAACCTTTCTCGGCTGGAGCCCAAGAGAATTCCCAGCAAAGTACACACAGCTCTCTTCTCCATTCACCAGGCTCAGATCAGCTGTGGAGGGAAACCACAGAAACAACAGGTACGTGGGGGTGAGCACAGGAGGGTCAGCACATGTGTACAAACACCCCCAAGCACACATGTGCCACCACCCAGAGCTCTGTCCCTTCTTCATCTCCCTGGGACATCGTCGTCCCCACACTCAGATAGAGGTGCTACCTCCTGACCTCCCTCCCAGAGCATCACTCAGCATCATTTGACCCTGCAAAGCCTCCGAGGAGGAGGACAGTGGGCAATTTGCAAGCAGTTATTCACCTTGTCTTCCTACAATTCTTGGAGCTAACGTGAGTTCAAGCATCGCCAAATCCCCAGCTCTCTGAAGAGAGCTTCTCTAGAAGCAACCACTGGCACTAATTTTATCAAGTCTGTAACCACAGGTGAGAAAAGAGGGAGCATTTTCACAACCAGGCTATCCACTTTTCTTCCACCATCAGTATATGCCTTCTCTGAGTCGTGAAGCTGCTTGAATCATGCATTTAATAACAGTTAAGACTAGGTAAATCTGTGTCTTTCGTGTAAGTTCTCCCTGTACGATTAAATCTCTATTTAGAAAAATGTAGTCATTGCACAGAATATTTTAAGGCTGTCTCAAAAGTTCTTGTCTTGTCAGCGTATACTGTGGGCTGCACTTCATGTCATCGTCTGAGGAGGAGGAGGAAATCTATGTTGACAAATCCTTTCAATGATTAGGAGAAAAGCACGGCGGTAGAAATTTATAAATAATAGCTGTAGTGAGGTTCTGAACAATCTAATTACCCTGTGTCATCATCTATCAATCCAAACACAAGCCTTTTTCTATTATTTCTCATGGCAGAGATTCTTGGAGGGACAAGTGATAGTGACCTTCTAGAAGTAGTAATTTACATTTGTCTATACCTATACTTACAACTCCCCAAAAGCTAATATTACATGTAATTTTGGTAAATATAATCATTAGAATTATATTTACCAAAATAGATTATATTAGATCTCAGAATAAAGATATGAATTTATTAAGATACATACTAAAAATGAGCATAAAATTTTAATTTAGTCATGGAAAATTTTCAAAGGGCTGTGGGAAAAGAGTCTGGAAAAGGTCTCTCACTACCTTTTGCACTAACAGTTCCCAACTTCATTGAACTTCACCAGAAACACATTTTTCAGGAGTATAGACAACTTAGGTAATTTCTTAATTAAAGCTTTAGAAGCTTTTAAACAGCATAAGTCAGAGAGCAGTTTCATCCTAATCTGTTTTACAGATACTATGTCTGTTTTTCATCTCCATTCTAATATGAATGGAAACAGAGAGGCACAAACATTATCCATGCTCCCAAATTGATTCTATTAACAGTTCTTTTCCTATCAAGAAACACAATAACACTGTCCCATTGGGATTAGAGAGGAGGATTTTTGCTCAAGAATTTGGAGCTCAATCTCACTAATGCTCCTTATGCTCTGACCAAGCAGTAAAACAGGTAAGGAATTACAAGCAAGCCAGCTTTCCTTGCACCACAGTCCTTACTAAATAAAAACGCCTCTTGTTGATTGTTGAAGAGAGATGACATCACCTTTTTCATAAAGTGTATTTTCTCTACTTTTAGGAAAAAAAAAGTATTTTTCTACCTGTTACTTTGGATATAGGTTTTTTGGCCTTTTATCAACACTTTTATCTGGCAATACTTTTTTCCTTTTGACAAAAAGCTGTTTATTTCCCCCTCTTCTGACCAGCACACCTTTGTGCTCCAACACTTCCACAGTCACAGTAATATTCTTTACAATAATACATTTGTTTTCCTAAAATTAGCACTTGACTTTTCCCAAATTACTCTACCCTTATTTCTCAAAGTAGTCATCCTTTTTATTTCTGGAGGAGCTGCAGTTGATATGCAATATAGATTGAAATATTCAAACAGCAAATAAACACAGTTGAGGAAATAAAGGCAAAGCAAACAAGAAATAATTATTAAAATGTGTTCTTAGAGAAGCCTGAACTAAAAAACACACTTAAATTAAAAATAATTAAATACATATTTGCACACCTACTCAGATTTGTGCAAAAATTATTTTGCATGGTAATTATACCCATTTGTCCATGTTAAAAATGCAATTCTATACCTTTTAAACCTAAAAGAAAAAGCAAGTTTATTGTCAGAAAAATTCAGTCCAAGCAAAAGGGAAAATATCAATGTCTTTATCAAATAGAGAGGAAGGACTAAACCTGCTTATACATATCTGAGATCTGTCCCTTGTTGAAGGATAAAAGACTACCCCCTTCACATCTGCCTGGACCCCCCTCACAAGCCCTCCAAAAAAAGAACCACATTTATATGATTAACCACTGCCTTTAACCATTTCTTCTGGGAAATACAGCTCAACAGTTTCACTCTTGGGCATCTTTTTATTCCCAAGAGACCCAAATGATGCTCTATTCCTTTACAAGATGACAAAGCACAAGCCATAGCCTTAATCAGATGGGTGATTTGGTGCCCAACTGCCAACTGCAATCCTGCCTCCTCCCTGTGGTGCACGGAAAAGCGTTAAGGGGAGATCCAAACATTTCTCTAAATCTCCCGCTGTCATCTTTCCATATTTGCTCACCTGAGCCTCGTCCCTCATGCTTGCACATAAAACCTCAGAGATTTGCAGGGAGTTGGGCTGCTGTTGGTTTCCACTTGATTGATATAACAAACAAACAGCTGTGACAGTTCATAACTCGATAACTAAATTAAACTATTCTAATGACTTCCTAAATATTTTTTCTGTACGTCATCTTACAGTTGTCTCCTATGGATGTTCTGATCTGCTTCTTGTAAGGTTTAATTTTAAAACCTCATTGTAATGTTTTATGTATATATATAAAGAATATTTGATGGCTAATATCTGTAATGACATTTATCTTTAGGAATATGTTATCTAGGATCCGCTCCTGGGCACAGATAAATGTCAAGGGAGATCTGTCTCTGTGGTATAGACACACAATATAAATATATATATATATATTTACACCCCTGCTGTTTTTCAGCAGGGAAGCTGTTCCTGATGACAGCTGAAGTACAGAAAAGAGGGACAGGGGAAAAAGAGAAGGGAAAAAAATCCCTTAATTTGGGAACACAGGCATGATGAATTCTCTGTGCTGTACAACTAGTAGTACTTTGTACATTGCTTATCTCCAATAAAACATATATATATCTCCACAGTCTCAGGACTAAATATTATCATAACTGCAGGGAAAAGCATCCACATCAGCAGTCTTTGGGTCTAAATATGATGGTGATTGAAAAATAAACAATAATGAAGGTTGGAAGGGAAGAAATCAACATTGTCACAGGGGTATCAAAACCTCTACGTATTTCTCAGAAGATTCTTTAACACGAAGCTGCTACAACACTACACTGAAAAGTGACTTTTGATATTCTGGAGGGACATTTTACATGCTGTAGTTGAAGATCCAGCTGCTGTTCAGGTGTCCTATTGGAGCTGGATTTCAACAGCACAGCCCAGTGAAGGGCAGCAGCACCATGGCCATGGGAGCTGTCTGCTAGCACCTTTCCAGCTTTTAAGGCACATTTTGCAGCACCATTGTGGCAGCTGAAGGAGCTTTGAGTACAGAATACTCATAGTTTAGGAAACTCTTTGAAGCAACCACGGTAAAAAAAAAAAAAAAAAGGAAAAAGAAAAAGAAAAATTAATTCTTGAAAGACCAGCTGAGAACATCTCCTCCATGTGGAAGAAGCACCTAGTTTAGATATTTGTAAAGTGCCCAGTTCTGTTCTAAATAATAAAGAACTGGGATTTATCATCCCTGTGTCGTAAGGGAGGGAGCAGACAGCATTTTCAACACTTATCATTGTTTAGCAGGAAGATACTGAAGACAGATAGTCTGAATTCCTGGACATCTTTTGAAACTATGGATACCATTTTCTATCACAGTTCCTTACTGTACACAATTTGGGGAATGCACTGGTAGTTTCTCACTTAACATCAGAACTGTTCTTTTCAGAAAAAGAAAATCTGCAGAAAATTATATCTGCATTTATTGGAAAATGAAAAAAATTGCAAGAAAGTTCTGTCATATTTTTTTCCTTTGATTTTCAATGGGTGTATTTTGCCACAGCAGGAAAGGAAGACAGTGACTATGCCTATACTTGTTTACCATCTAAGGAAATAATATGCCATTTCTTCAGTTTCCAGTGTGCAATGAACAGGGGCTGCAGAAGCAGCACAGCTTTTGCTTCACATGTATCTGAGTTGAAAATAAACCCAGACAGATCTTGGGAAGCAGGGGAGAAGCCCAGGACCCTGCTGCCTCCACAGGCGGGTGTTTCCACCAGGTTTTCTTGCGTGATTTGACTGAACACAGCAGAAATTGTGGGTACAAAACACTCCCATAGAGATTTTTTTTTTGCTTTTTGGTGGGCTGGGAGTGATAACCTGAAGCAAAGGTTTTCAACTTGCCAGCCCTCCTGCACAACCCTCCTGCCTCCACACCAGGCCCTCTCCATACCCAGGGCATGTCACAGGCTCCCCAAAACAACCTACAGACCAGACAAGAAGCAGAAAAACTTCCAGAACCATTTTGCACATCTACATGTGCAGTTATCTATTTGCAGGCAATTCATAATGAAAGCGGGAAATATCCTCTGATAAAAGGTTTCACTACGAATTATTTGCTCAGATCAATTATTTGTTCTAAGGCACAGTGCCCCATTTGGCCTCGGGAAGAAAATATCTCTACTACCAGCAATAAGACATGAATGTTAATATAATACATGTGCTGTCTCTTTCATTAACTAAAATAATTGTAGCCAGATAGATAATACCAAAGTGTATTACACCAAGGAAGCAACTGCTCTGAACTATCACAAGCAACTTTGCCGTTTCGAGCCATTAGACAGAAATGCTTCTGCCTATAATTTTCAATCAGTCACTATATTGTTCAAAGCTGCTGACTGACAGCATAAGCACCATGTAAGTACTGCATCCTCACATTTTATTCAGGATGGGAACGAGAGCATAAAGCTTCTGGTGCTAGAATAAGCTGACGGATTGATTTAGCAACAGCAGGGACATTCTGTGCTCAGATATGACTACAATTGCTCAATTATCTCATAAGTGATGATGATGATTTCCAAAGATTTGTGATAAACACATGCACAAGATATGAGGCCCAGCCCTTTCCCCCCTCCCTGCTCCCTCAGAGCTATTATAATTCTCACTTGGAGGCAGATCCTTGACTTTTGGGATACAGAAACATTCACGAAGGTGTTTTAACTCATCGTGCTCATCTAGGTGAACAGCGAGTTTTTTGTCTGTGGGACTGCATCCGAGCCGCGAGGCAGTTTGTTCCAAAATGGTTGCTGGTACCACAGGAGAAGAAGGATCCATTTTCAGGTCATTCAATTTCACCTGAAAATCAAAAATGCCAGTTTAGCTCCTGCAGTTTGCATATTCACGAGTGGCTGATAAGCAGCCACTAAAGCTGCATCATTCAAGACCCAAACTTACTTCATTTAAAGGTTTTAAAAAGGGAAGTGTCTGAATAGAATGGTAAAACCGATCAAATATTTCCAAGGCAACATATTTCTGTAACCCCCAAAGGCTTTTTTCTTTCACTTCTACAGATACAATGCTCTTCCCTTTTTAAGTTGTATCAGCCACTTCTAAGTTCTCCCACCAGACTGGCAGCAGTTCCAAATGCTGAAGTGTCATTCACAATTTTGAGATGTCAAAGCCAGAGGCAGCATTATTGTTTCTGCAGTCTGAGCTCCTAAGAATAGCAGGTGCACAGCTACACTGGAGTTGCTTCCAGGCTGTGCAACGTTCAGCCTCTTTCAGCTTTTCGGCCTCAAAAATTGGAGGGGGAGTTTGTGCACAGTCGTGCTCATGTTCAAGGGCAGAGCAGGCAGGATACAGGCAAAGGCATTGTTAGAAACGTCACTTTCAAGACCAGGACCTTGAATTATTATTTCCTTTCAGCTGCATCGAATATCCTGATGGGTTTAGCTCTGTTTGTCCTGGGAAAAGCGAGAAGCCCAAGTCAAACCGCAAACATGACAGACCATAGATTCTGAGAACATCCAAAGCTAACTGCAAAATTTACAAGCTCATTGATCTTGATAAGAAAAACAGTCCTGTAACTGCACTGCTCAGAGACACCATTGTGCTCAAGATAGCATTTGTGCAGTTGGCTTTACAGATCTGCGGCAAAGAAAATTTATGACACACACACATTGTGCCCAATACACTTTAGGGCAAGGCTTCAATAGTGCAGCCTGCTGCTTTCTGTGGCAGTAGGCAGTCAAGAGGCTCATTGAGGTGCTTGGTGGTTGCCCCAGTTTAGGGAACTGTATAGTTACACCACACAATATTTTCTGCCTTTTTAACATCCCCAAGAGTCTTGGTGCAAAGGAGCACTCAAGGGGATAGGCTGAAATAGGGCAGATTAGCACATAATATGCAGCACAGAGCCACTAGAGAATATTACTTTTTTCTCTCTTTGAGAAAGAAAGCCCTTTAAGCACTCATCTTCCATAAGAAGCAGCTTTCATTTCTTAAAGCTAAAAGTATTCTGTGGATAGTTATCCAGAAACAAGCTGTGGATAGAACAACAGATGACTATTGAGAAGAGCTTTGTCAACACATATGGGAAGGACAACGGTTGGTATTTAAATATAAACCCCTAAACAGCACAGACTCACTAGTGCCAATTGATCCAAACCTGTTTAGCCAAATGGCCAGCATGATGCTGCTTACCTGCTTTAATCTGCTATCATTTGGTTTACGATGCAAACATATTCTTTTCCCCCTTCAGCCTTAATATCTTACCCAATAAAAATTCTTCCCCTCCCACAAGCATGCAGAGTTAAAAAAAAACCATCAGCAGAGTTCTTTAAGACAGCAGTTTTCCTTTAACTAATGAAACGAAAACTCCTGGGAGTTACCGGAGATATCCTATTTTTGTGCTGTCTCCATACAGGTTTTTCACACCTCCTCATTGTTGCCAAATTTGTCGTTCCCACTTGTTTGTCCTAATCATCCCCTAGGTGGTAAAAAGGAAAATAAAATAACGAAAGTGGTTGCATTAAAAAAAAAAAAGGTATTTCAGCATCCTGGTTTTTGGAGTGCCTTTTAAGGTTTCTAGGAGGCAGAGGGCTGCACCTAGACTAGTCACTGGGCGCGATGCTCAAGAGGCCAAGCTGGTTTGGACCAATACACCCCACTAGCCACCTCCCAGAGAGCTGCCACCCTACTGAAAGCCTTGAAAGAAGTGTGACCAGGCTCCCTGTTCAGCAGGGAACTGCTCCTCAGTTCCTCTGCAGCTGAGCAGCGGATCCAAGACCTTGCTTCTTTGCTGAGATCTCAGTAACATGTGTGGTTTTCTGCAGATCAGAAGAACACTGACCTTCTGGACCTCACTTGGCAGACATCAGGGAGGAAACTTAGGGGTCTTTATTTCCTCCAGGAGATGTGAAATGAGAAAAGCAAGCTTGATTCATGAACACTGTGGCCATCACTAATACAGGCACCTCATTATAACCTACAGGCACTGTAAGGTAACTTCATTTTCACTTCTCCAACTTATAAGTTTTAAGAACCCACAGTATTAATCAATAAATGAGGGCAAGCAATATTTGGATCAGCACTTGGAAAGCAAGACTAGTTTTTGTTTCCAAAGGTTTATGTATTTGATTTACAGCATGAGCATGAATGTCCTGATCCCATTACCAAGGCATGTCCAGCACATACACAAATAAGCAAGATATAGCCCTCTATTTTTAATAGTGGGTATTCAATGCAAATTATATAAAAAAATACTTGTAGAACAGGCTTGAAACCATGCTTCCCTGACTGTCTCCTTCTAGGTAAATAACCACACAGTGGCCTCTGTAGTATTTTCTATGCAATCTCAAGTTGATGCCTGGATTTTTTTGCTCCCCGGTGACATAACTCCTGAAGTAAGGGAAGGAGCCTTTTGAGCTTTCTAAACAGATCACTCACTTGAGTTAAGGAGATTTGCTCAGTGATGCTCAGCTCCCACAGTCCCACGCAGGGGAGACCATGAAGTACTAACATTGCCATCAGCTACATCCTCTCCTGAATGCAGCCAACGAAGGAGGTTTGGGAGTCACCAGCATTTATCTCCAGGGCCCACTGAGGCACTGCCAGCTAATTCCCCTGTAGTTTATGGCCAGGAGATGGATGATAAGGGTGCTTGAAGGACAGTTTGGTATTATCTGGCCTGTAGATGCTCTGCTTTACACCACGTGAACACAGCCCAGCGTCCTACACTTTAAATTACTAGTCACCATTTCCATGTAAGGACACCCAGTTATTACAGTGGATTAATGACTATCATATTCCAGGTCATCCTCTGACCTGTCTGGCAAGCATAGATGGGTTTGGTTTCCATTTGAGGCCTGACCCAAAACTCACTGAAGTCAATATTACAGATGATTTCTGGATCAGGCTTTTTGTTCCCTGGCATTGCTGTAGCTTGTTGCATCTGATCAATGACTTACATTTATTTTTATTCTCATTGATATTTAATTTTGACAGCAAATATAATATAAATACCAAGGCCTAGAAGTTAAAAATTATTAAGTGCTCAGTGGCATCTGATTTAATACAAACATTATGAAATGAGGTAAAACTACTGAAATAAAATCAATCAAAATCCTATTGAGGAACGAAATTCCAGAGATCCAGTTCTAAAAACAGAATAAGAAAGTACTTTTGTCCTTTGAATGGGAGTTAGGCTTCATAGAGCGGAATTGCAGAATTTATTTAGGATTTGGGTTTTTTTTTACCCTTTACTCTAACTGGCATAATTTCATTTTTTTAATCACAGAATAGAGGTCTGTGTAATTATTTTACAATAATTCATGAGTCATTTGTTGTTTTCTACATTTTTATAAGAACAGCACAGCTTTATTCCAATTATCTTCATTTAACTTTAAACAATATTCTGTAACCTCTTCAAACTAAAATTCAGACCCATTACTGCAAAATGCATTTCCCACCTTGATAAACATGGTTCTTTACAAGGATTTTTTTTTTTCCAGACAGCTTAGAGTAAAAATAATCAATATCTTAAAAGAAACCATTTGCCTCCACCACCCACTCTGAAAAAAAAAGCATTCAATTGTTTTCATAGAATCCCAGAATGGTTTGGGTTGGAAGGGACCTTAAAGACCATCTCATTCCAACCCTCCTGCCATGGGCAGGGAGATCTTTCACTAGAAAAGGTTTACTTTTCCTTGAAACTTTTACAACACTTTTTGACTCAACAGAGGACAAGAAGTCAGTATATTTTTATTTTTTTCCTAGTTCTTTGCTCTTTGGACTCTTCCATGGGACTTGCCTGTACTACATCCTGATTTAGAGCAAAGAACTCTGCAATGACTGTAGGCAAACTTTCATATTCAAAAAGAGCATAGGCAACTTAAATTAAGAAAACAGTCATTATTCCATACTTTATCAGCACAGACATTGCCCCACGCTACTTCATCTCCCATTTTAAAACTATAAAAGACAATGGATGAGAATTAGTCAGACACAAGTGACGTGAATGTCTGGGTGATTATTTCTGTTTTGTCCTTTATGCATAATTTACTGCTAAATAGAAAAAAAGTGTGAATATTAGCAAGTCATCTTATCAAATTTACTCAGGAAGGTCCATTAGGCTTAATTATAAAATGATAATTTGTTCTCTTTTTAGATCCTCTTATATTTTTATGGACCTACCCTCTGTCTTGAGATATTTATTAAAAAAAAAAAAGTTCCCTTACCCCCCCCTTAAACATTTTCTTTAAATATTGCAAGATGTTACTCACAGTCTACCCTGTACAGTGCTGACAGATATACAATGAATCTCTACTTTAAGCTGTACCAATATCCTCAGAGGAAAAGTGTTTGTCATGGAAATAGCCTATCCTGCACTTTCTGCCCTCCAATAGCTGTTCACCAGGTTGCCAAACACAGCTCAGCCCACAGACCTTTGATATTTTGAGGCTGGTGTCCAAATGAATTCTTGGGAAGGAAAACTGGGGGTGTGCACATGTGTGAGTGTGAAAGTTTTCAGTATAGGTCCAGGCTGTCAAAACACACCCACTGAAAGCACCAATAGCACTGTAATTGAAGTTGTTTTACAAAACAAACAAAAGAGAAATTACAGAAATGCACAGTGTCTAAGAACTGTTTCTCTCCCTGTTTTTACACCAAAAAAAAAATTGCTTTGGTGAATATGATTTCACAGAAGGAAGTTTCTAAAAAAGCACAGCCCAAAGCAGCACGCAATGTAGATTACTTCAGGTTAAATACACTTCAGTGAATTTGTTTAAATTACAGAACTGGAGAAAAATCTAAATATTCATAACTTCCCCGACAACAGACACACAGTGGCAGCCACCACTGTATAATTAAATAAGTTACATGCACAGTGTCACAGCTGCAGCAAGGGAATGTGACAGAGAGGAATTATAATAAACTCAGTTACTTAGAGTAATTTAGGCACTTATTGACCTCCATGTCAAGAAGCGTTATGGTGTTAGAAGTAATTTTACATAGAAAACTCATCTTTTCCCCTCCACAGTGAAACCACGTTACCCCGCGGTCGGCAGCCGCTCCTGAGGGAGGATGATGAAACTCCTGTGCAAATACTTGTCACTGCATGAAGAAACAGCCACAGTCACATGCCTGGTTCTCCAGGCTCTGACCCCACAGCAACCAGACACGTGACCTCGGAGAGTTAACTAAAAAACAGGTGTGCATATATGTAATTATGTCCTTTATTATTGTTTTCTTTTCCTTTGTCACCATTTTAAAGCTCTAATTAAATTAAGAAGGCGGTTTTTTTTCCAACACAGGCAAAAGAATACACACACAGTTATTATGAAAATAGTTTTAAACCAAATTCTTTCCCCTTCATGATGGAGACAATTGATAGTATAATAGCAAGAAGTAAGCAGTGTTTGCAACCAGGTGGCAGAGGAAGTAGTGGGACATGAAATATAGATTTGCCAGGGTGGAAAACAGAAGAAGAATTAGGGGTGAAATTAGGGAAGAACAGAGTTGATATGTCTCTTTTCTCTCTCTCTAAACATTATCTCAAACCAGCCACATGCAAGCCCAATCCCCTCCATTCAAGCTTGAATGACACCCTTCCTACACATAGCTAGAACACAGTCATCTGGAAAAAGAAAAATACTTTCTCTCTATTCAGTCCCTGAAGCCTCCGAGAAGGGAAAAAAAACGCCAAACCCCAAACACACAAAGACACACAAAAAAACCCCAAACCAACACACAACAACAAACTGAAACATTGTGGAGAGATATAGGGGCAAATGGGTCAGAGTTGTGGATTAACAATGTAATTCAGAGACACATCTCCATCCTGGTTCTGCCTGCCCAGACCCCTGCAGTAATGCTTGTTTATTATCTGGATTTCCATTTTCAGTAAGCACCAATAGATGTGACACTCTTGAACTGTAACATTTCATCTCCTTTGCTAGGAAAAAACCCAACAAAACAACCGCACAGAGCATTTAATATTGACCCAAAGTAGAGCTGACCTCTATCCATCAGTTCCTGCAGTATCATTGCCCTGTTCTGTGCTGCCAAATGATTTTTGGGACTTCCCACTAACTTGCTCTTTACTCCACCAGCCAGATAAATGAGACTGCTCCTAGAGAAACTTTGTCCCACCAGGAATCTAGTCCAAGGAAGAACTACATTGAGGCACTTCAGCTACTGAAGTAAGAGGGATCCAATGTCAAACTCGACCCAAAAGGGTATTTGTTTCTTGTTTGGTTGACCATTTAGGTCAAACCAAGCTTAAATACACTGCAACTTTTCAATTTGCCCTTGGAAATAAAACTACACAAACAGTGGAGTGAAAATTTTTCCCACTACATTTCCTTTTGAATAAGCATCATGTGTTTTAACCTTGATTGTCAGCGGTGGCAGGAAAGCAGCTGTGCTGGCAAAGGCCATATGTTTGTAGAGTTTCATGAGAATATGAATATTGACCCCTTCTTCCCAGCTATTCTTCTCAACTCTTCTGATGGAATGAAAGAAAAATAGAGACAAAAACCTTTGCCCTTCAATTTCAGACTCAAAACCAAAAAAAAAAAAACAACCCAACAAAACAAAAAAATCAGCAAACACGTAGCCTAGATACCTTTTTTTAGCTGCAGAACTAGTATAATAGTCTGTTGAGGTTTTTTTCCTGTGTCGCTGTGAAGTAGCCGGAGGACAGGAAGAGAAGAAGGAGCTGCTGCAAGTTACAGCAAGACCAATGTACAAGGGAGTGAGGCCACACGAGATGGGCAAAGTCCCAGCAGGCACGAGGGACAGAGAGCAGGCAGCAAATGTAATGGAGGGCAACCCTGCTATCACCCTCTGAAAGGAGCTGTTAGGAGAGTGATGGGAAGGTAGTGACATTTGACAGACAGTTTAGAGAAGAAAAAAAAAAGAAGCTCTGTATGTCTATAACTGAGGGCTTTGTGGGGTACACAGGGCAGAGAAGGGATTAAGGGGTGGGCAGAGAAACACATTTCTCGTACCAACAGCTTTCCTGCCTTGTTTGGAGGAGCTTAACCACATTAAGTCACACACTGCCAGCCACACCCACCAATGTGCTGACACTGTTTCATCTCATCCTTCATCCCAGTTATTTGCTGTACCCGTCCGTCACCACCAGTCCCAGACTCACCAGAGCCTGTTCAAGCCCCTGTCATGGGAGTCTTGTCCCTTAACTGAAGGAAACTATGTGAGTTTTTTCCACAGGAATGCCAATAAAAGTTTTAATTAATTAATTTGACAAAACACAAGAGCCTTCTTCTCAAGACATGTGACAACAACAAACAACCAAGGGCACCCTGAAGCAAACTCAACCCTTGCCAGATGGGATGCCAGGACACTGGGTCTATCAGGTCATGAAAGCTTGCCTTGGCAGTGCTAGCCCAGAGCCCTCCTGCTATCAAGAGGGTAAAATGATCCAGCAAAGATTCTCTTTAACAGGAATAGGCAGGTCTTACCCAGAATAAGGTGACCTGGAAGACCCTCAGGCAGGAAAACCTTGTGGTTCTTACAGCCAGAAAAGGAGCAGCAAAGCAGTGATGTGTCCAAGCAACACACAGTGCACCTGCAGCATAGAGCTCTGCTCAGCACACAGATGCTTAGAAAAACCAAGATTGTCTGTATTTACAAGGCAAGCCCCACAGCTATTTTTAAAGCCTGCCATCTGCACCTTATGATGGCAGGATGCAATTCACCTCGGGCCTCGCAGCAATCACTCAGTAAACAACAGCATAGAACCTTTGGTCTCCTTCCTGCTGAGCTTGCTACAACAACTTTCTTATCATTTTTGTTTTCTCTCTACCCCATCAACAGATCTGCTCTCCCTGAAAAGCTCCTCTGTTATCTCAGGTCACATTTAAACCCTCTGTGATGAGGCTGCCCTACACCTGCCCTCACTTACTTTGTTGTCTTCCCTCTCTCCAAGATCCCAGGGAGTTACTTATTCCTTCTAAAGTGATTTGAAGGGAATTGTGCATATTTGGCCTATTTGCAGCAGTGGATTGCTCTGGTTGTGTGATTCTACTGTTCTTCTGGTTAAGACTGAAAAACCCTCACTCAGTCCATTTAGCTTTACCACATAGGGAGTTAACTCACTATAATAACAATCCAGAGTTTATTTTTTTTATTTACTTATAAAGCAGTTATTAGTAGCTGCTGTTAAATAATTGACCACCTTTTGGGTGGCCAAAGTGAGGTCATGAAATCTTATTGCTTGTCTGAATCAATTTTCCCTATTTTCTTTCTTTTCAGAGTGTTAGGCACACCTCCCTAAATACATATGGATTTTTCCTGTAATGTGACCTGCTCCTAATATTGTTTTTCTCCAGCCTCTGTATCTGTTATCATTTTCACTTGTTTCTGAGTCAATAAACATAGTATTTGTCCTTTAAATTTATTCCTAAAGTAGTGACTCTATGAAAAAAAATAATCACAGAAATAAGAAATTATTTACTTTTCTGCAGTAACATTTAGAGAGAAATATTGCACCGCTGCACTAATAATCGTAATACCCAGAGAGGGACAATGAGGGAATCAGAGTCGAGGGTTTTCCATGTAAAGAAAACAAGAGCAGTAACTCCCCCTGGCTTTGATAACTCCGTGGTAGCTGCAACAGCAGGAGAACATATTTTGAATAGATGAAATTTCCTTGTATCCCTCTGAGTGAGCTGCTGCTAATAAAAGACAACTGTACCTCTGATGCCCTTACCCACACTTCCAGGCTGGATGCACAAACACATATGTTTTTAAAGCCTCTTGCCTTAAGGAATGGGTTATCACTGTTGTTTATTTTAATGTTTTGCAAAGAAAAAGAGATTTCCCCTGCCTCTGGTTAAATATTTGGCCTAAATGTTTACTTTGGACCGCAAGGACATTTGAAGCAGTTCTTTCTCAATGTAGGGACAGGAGAGGGGATGTGTCTGTCTTTTCCTGATGGAGCAGTAGTGTGATAACCAAGGGGGCATTTGAGAGACTGAAAGGAAAATAGGGGACATGGCACTCCTTTTTCTCATGGCAGCTGCTTATTATATTTTACAAAAGCTTCTAAAAAATCAACATGAGTACTTTGGGGATGGATTTACAGCAAACCTCTTTCTCCCAGGTCCTCTCAAAGACAGGTAAAGGTGTTTGTGTTTCAGATATAGTCTCTATCTAGCCACTGTTTCTTCACCCTCCAAATGAGCAGCTATGTGTCCAGACTCTGAGAGTACAACACAGCTGCCAACCTCTTCATCTACTTGCAGCACATTTCCTGCCTGTGGTCATAGAGCTTCTGGGAAAGGGGAAATCAGAAGCCAGTAACAGGCCAGATACAATGGGATAATAACAATATTATCCCTCATTGAGAGGCTCCCCACAACACCAGAGCTTTCTTTTTGTCTTAAATATTTCGGACCATGTCTTTTATGATGCCCTTCACACCACTGCGGGCTGACTAATAGCTGAGGATGTGAACTGAACTGAGGTAGACAAACGATCATGGTGCCTTTTCCCTCCTTCCCCTGCCCTTTGTTTGCAGGTCCATAAAAGTGAATGCACTTCACACTTTCCCTGTTATTTTTAAGCTCTTACAGCAGTTACCATATGGAGCAAGACTCAGGCAGGAAAGAAAAGACGGGTCAGAAAACAACAAACTGAGCTCGTACTACATGTGTGCTGCATTAAAAAAAAAAAAAAAAGTAGAACCCCCCAAAACAAATGCTACACAAAGCACAGTACAGATTAACGACGAATCCGGTGGATCTGGACCCTCTAAGAGCTGAAATTGCAAAGACGGGCTCTTTAAATCGTGTGCTACTGTTCTGGGTGGCCTTGAATCAGCAGAGGAAGCAATAGTATATAAGAATGGTGACAGGCAGAAAATGGCATGTGACACCTGAGGGAGGCCAGCAGTGGCTTAGGAAGAGGATATAGTCATACAGGTCCCCTGACAAAAAACTCATTCTGCACCTTTCCATCCAAGGGGGTTTAACAGCACACATACTCACAAACAGTGGTAGATTCTCGGCAAAGATGAAATTCCTGGGAAATACTTAAAACAAGAAAATCAGCAAGTGCATTGGGGCCACTAGGGCAAAGCATGGCTCTTGCAAGGGAACAGAGGTGAGGGGAAAACCTTGTCCTTTATTCACAAACCCAGCAGGTGACACGGGAATGACACATCAGTTCCAAACTCTGTCCAGAAGAACAAATACCAGTTTTGTGCCACTCAGAGGAGCCTTCTGCTATCCACACAGTCACTCCTTCCTTCCCCAGCCGCAGAGTTGAACCTCCCAGACCTTCCTAACCACAGATTTTATCTTTGTTTGATTTAATAATAAACTGATTATGCAGCAAATCAGACCACACAGCGGCCAAGGTCTAAATGAAGCTTTTGCCAATACTTAACTTCCTAATGATATTTATAATCCTCAAATAACCCTTTGTTTGCCCCCTCCCTGATTGCAGGAGGTGACTCAGCAGTTGCAGGGTTCTGCTTAGTATTCCCAGAGTGTTTCCTGAGCATCTTCCACTGACTGTCTCCCTTGTGCAGCGATCAGACCCATCAGGTTGTGGTGAATTGCTCTGAGGAAGGTTACGGGTCTCCATAGGGACTGCTCATGATCTTTGAAAAGTGCATTTCCCTCCAGCAAGCTATAAGTGCTCAGGAGAGCTGCTAAAGATCACTCAAAATAGATTATTGAATACTTTGATGCTGTACTCTCATTCTGTGTTATCACATATTTAAAGTATATTAAAAGATTCCCTAAATACCAAGAGCATTTGCGTGGAAGAGAATTGTGCTTTGCAAAGCCAGGAGAAAATAGCTTTGTATAATTCCAGGATATGTAATGCTTTTTCTGCAATTCTGCAGAATGGATTATAAGTTTGACAGCGCTTTTTTTTTTCCTTTCTCCAGCACCACTGACTGTTGTGATAGACTTTAGTTAACTTCTTTGGATTGTTTTTTTCCTTGCTAACGGTCCCACAGTCAAAATGAAAAACAAGAACCTTCTGGAACCTGTCTTGATAAGGTCAGACTGTAGAATTTTTCTTTCCAGCAATTTAGCCAGGCTCTCTCCTTCCAGAATACATTTACTCTGTAATAAACATCTCCAGACAGCCGGGCTGTACAGACTGGAAACAATTAAGCCAAAATTGGGGAACGCAGCACATGAATAAGTATTTCACTTTTAATGAAATTAGACTGAAAAATTCAGGAGCAAAGGAAGCAAAAACATTTTCAAATTGTATTAATTAGACATATTTGTTAAAACCTGTGCTCATGCAAGTACCTTATGCATATTTTAATATCAAACTATGAAGAAAATGTGCTGTGTAATCACAAGCCTTTGGTGCTGTCGTGCTGTGGTCAAGCACCAGGCACACACCAGCATTTGAGGCACATAATTTAGCATCTAGTAGGAAAAACAAAGCAGTTTAGCCATTTTTCCTTGAGCTTACAAAAGGAAGCCTGCTGAGCAACAGGTTAAAAGTTTGTCTAACTAAAGTAGAATAAGATTAAAACACAGCTTATTCCAGAATTGAACAACTTATGAAGAAGCCTCATCTCTCAGGTACAATGAAATAAGTATGTTTAGCTGTCCCTACTTAGAGATCCAAGTAAAATTCCTTTGTAACAACCCAGAGTTTTTCTACCATCACAAACATTTCTGCAGATCCTAAATTCCATTGTTGTCCAATTTTTGCAGAAATGCACTTACCACTTAGACTTCACTTGATTGCAAATCCATCACCTGTTTACATGCAGTAAGAGAATAAAAAGCATCTGTGCCATTATTTTTAATTAGGTTACCCTCCTACACCTCCTCTGTCCAACGTCCTCAAACAGTTTAAATGTAAATTCTAAAATAATTTGTCTGAATAATTACACAGCACGTTTGTAACAACTCTTGGTGTGGTTTTCTCAAGAGACTCCAAACTGGTACGAAACTGATCTTGGTTTCATAAAGCACTATTTCAATTTGGAAAGTTCACAGCATTTTCCAGAGGAATTAATGAACATTGCTAATAGCTGGATCCGAGTTACAAGGCATTAGGAGGACACAATCAGGAGGAAAGGCAATATACAACCTTTAGATGGGACAATTAAAGATCAATTATTAGAGCCAAAGAAGAGCATTCGAAAGCAGCTTCTTCATTAATCAAAGATTATCTCAAATTAAAATGTTTAATTATTTGCCACGGTTTGTATATTCATCAGCACAAAAAAAAAAAAAAAAAGCCAGGGGCTTTCTGAAAGCTGCTTGGTTTTGAACGTTTCATTTTAACATGGTTTTAAAGCTAAAATACGAAATATTTTAAAGAATATGTGACAGTGTTAAAGCAGCATAACTCAGAAAATTACATTGAAGATGCACAACTGCTGATTTTTAGTATGCTAAATCTGGTAGGTATTGTTAACTACTTGAATGCCCAGATACATGGAAAAAATGTTTTAATGCCAAAAGTAAGAAAGGAAAAGATGTGAGTTTCCTATGCAGTGTAATGACTTGGGGCAGGGTCCTGATATTAAACTTAGATCAAACCTATAGGCATCTGAGTTTTAGATTCCCAAACAACTGAGCATATCCAAAATTTAGAGAGAGAGGCATCATGAACAGGCACAGAAATGGTAATTAGACCAGGTGGTGGATAGAAAATTCTGGGCTCCATGTGGGAGGCAGTGCTCCAAATGGGAGCTGCAAAACGTGCTGGAGGTTTGCTCAGCGTTGCCTTCTCTGGGCCAGGAGCCACCACTGACCAAATCACCACCTGGATTTGTATATTCTGACAGTTCAGATGAGAGGTGGGAGGAGATACACCTGGAGTGCAAGAAAGGCCTTTTTCAAACAAGGAATTTGGACTCACACAGGGGAAAGAGAGCTTTGCTGTGTGAGACCAGGTTGCGGTTTAGGCAGGAGCAAAGTACGTGGCTCAGGAGGAACAATAACTGCTCCTCATCGTTGTATGAGATGGAGCAGAGCAGTTCCCCTTTAAAACAGCCCTAAAAGCTCCCATCTCCAAGGAGCACATCCTCAACCATCCCAGAGCTCAGTTCTCACACCCTGTGGGAATGCCATCCGCTGGCTGTTCATGATGTAAAGTGTTCAGCCTGTGCTTGGCACACTCACCATTTATCTCCTGGAGGGAGATAAATGCTCGGTGACAACAACATGCTGTCCATGGGGCTGTGGCCACCTGATGCCTCCTCATGGATCTTCTTAGGAACAGTGTCCCAGCAAAATGCCTGGGCAGTTATTCTTCAGTGACAGCCAGACACAGATACAGAGGCAGTCTGGGGAACCAAGCTGTCTGCTTTATGAGATATTTTTCTTATATGAATATTTTTTTCCTACTGGCCAACCCGATACTCAAGCCACAATACAGCTATTTTATGTCTTCATTCCTCTGCAAGGTGTGTCCTGAGAGTGGATAGAGACTTTCTTCTTCTCCTAGAATACCTTCTCTCCTCGCAAGGTCCCATTCTTTGTTGGCTAGGTCAGGATCACAGTTATTTAAACTAGAGTTTCAGAATCACTGAATCATTTAAGTTGAAAAAGACCTTTAAGATCATTGAGTCCAACAGTTAACCCAGCACTGCCAAGTCCACCACTAAACCGTGTCCTCAAGAGCCACATCTATATGTCTTTTAAATATCATAATCATAATCAGTTGCAAAACTAGGTTTAAGATAAACTTTTTGCAGCAGGGTGCTGCATCTTTTCATTATAAAAATTCAAAGCCTTATGTAAAAGGATCCCAGTATCTCTCCACGACCACCTTGAGCTTTGCCAAAAAGTAAAAGATAAAGAGGTAATGATTGCATTAATACAGGTACTGGAGCTCTGTCAGCATTTCAAATTGCTCCAGTCTGGTAAATCTATTAACCTACCTTTGAAAATAAAATACCTGCCTGGTGCAATTCTCAATGAATTTCCCATTAAAAAAACAAAAACAAAAACAAAAAACACACAAAGACAAAAACAAAACAAACAAAAACCAACAA
>NW_016690355.1:1868742-1953931 GCF_001604755.1 Lepidothrix coronata | reverse complement strand
AAAACTACTTGAAAATTGGTTGCATACATGACAATGTATTTCTGCAGTATGCCAGGCTTAACCCAAAAATGTCCTCAGATATTCCTCTGCACTCCATTACAAAAGCCTGAAAACAGAGTTTATTACAGTTTTACTAAAAGCAGCACCATAATTTTGATGTCTCAGAAGTGATCAGAAAAACACCTCACTGCAGGTTATCCCGAACTCTTATTAGACAATACTTAATTTTGTTCTGTATCACACATAAGTATTACTATTTTCAAGCCTCTCAGAGCATAGATAGGATTCAGCATCCACCAGGTAAGGGCCAGGCCTTCCAGCCAAGCTCTCATCTTCACCACAGGCTTTTTCTGCAGTTCTTCTAGTGCAAAAGATCTATAAATACCACCAATAACACCTCTTACATGTCTTCCAAGTATAAGTCTTGGGGATTTCACTGCTGGAGTAATACCCTGCCTCCTCAAGAAAGTTATTTTTATGGGAAAAAAAAATATATATATGTATATATGTATTCAGCTAAAAAACCTCAGTGCCACAGCAAGCACTACTCATGAAATCAGTCAGACACTACTGAGAGCTGCAGTGACACCGTTCATGATTGTGCTGGGGGTGAAGTGGCTGCTCATCACAGAGCACAGCAGAGGTACAAAACCAGGTTTCCTGCTGCTGCAGGAGACATTGCCCTGCAGAGGAGCAGGTTCCCCTCAGGAATCAGTAGTGACACCATCCACAAACCACTTGCATCATGGGGTACGTGGGAAAATGAGTCCTGAATTAGAATCCTAGTAATAAGTAAGGAAATGAAAGAATTCTGGGAGAGTAGTCATGATGACAACAGTAACATATATGTGCAAAAAGATGGAAGTCTTTTTTTTAAAAAATCGGTGTTTTAATACCATGTCAGTAATAAGCAAAGGGTTGTGTTTTTCTGGTATCAGATGCTGGAGTAATTAACAGTGTGTCAAAATCACATTTTCTAATCCACTGTTTCTCTTGACTGTAGAAGGACAAATGTGATTAGCAGAGAACACATACACCTGCATAAGAACATTTCCTAATTATTCATGTGGCTATAAATGATGTCTGGCAGCTCGTAACATGATGAAAACTGAAGATGAACTGTATGTGCCATTGGGAAAAGGGAGCAAATCCTTCCCTGTTTCCCCTGAAATTAAATTTTTGGCCTTGCTATGGAAAAGAAATAAAATTGAACACACGGTTTTACGAAGCTTTAAGATCCTCTCTTGTCTTGGCCACATACTTCTAGCACCTTTCTTGTGCCAGTACCAATAATCAAGTTTAGAAACTAAATTCTTCCTTTTTTTTTCTTTAATCTACATTAATTTTCAGATTATTACCCAGTTCACTTTAAGGTCACTCAAAAGTAGGACTGATGGCTTATGTGGGAGGCATCTGGATGTTTGCACAGATAGAAAAAGGATGAAGGAATGATATACTCAGTGCTAACTTGGACCTTTCAAACCAGTTGCAAACTTGCAGTCTGATTTATCCTCATCTGAGGAAACATAGATGTCCATATTACACAAAGCCCCTTGCAATCTTTCATGGTGTGTTTGTACCTGTTAACTGCAGTGCAAAACCACAGAATATAATAAAACAAATTGGTTCTGTCTGAAAATGGGAGAGACAAACTTGTTAGAGAAGATGAAAGTCTCTGCATTTCACTCAGAAACAAGCTTTACAGCTTAGTCATAAATACCTAAAAATCTTGTTTTCTAATAGAACTGTGATACAAGTTAATATATTTCATTTCTAGGTGACACGTGGAGCAGTAGAAAATCCAATGTGTCCCCCTGACAAACCTACAACTGTAAGATGAAATGTTTGGGTTTTGATACAGTTTTACCTACGCAGGAATCAAACTCAATCCAGCCCCAGCTGAGAGTTAACTCACAGTGTTTATTACAGCAGCCCTCAAAATAAATTATATCATGCCAGTATTGCCATTAAATTACGGTTTATAGTTTTGAAGTGGCTATGTTAAATAAATATTTATTAATTTCTTAGTACAGTGATCTTGAATGGCGGTTATTTCACAATTTGCTTTGTACAATAATCAGATTAATTTGCAGACAGAAATATTAAATTTTTTCCTAGTATTTCTGTTTCGTAGGAGAATATCCTTGTTGTCCTACTCCATTTCAAGTAATTATCCTATAGCGAGATAACTTAAACATTTCTGTAGCCGTTTTTAAAAAATGCCCCAAATGTATGCAGTTATTAAAGTAACATTAAGTGCTTTAATCATTTTTGGTCAGGGCACACATGTTATAAATAAATTTGAATGCTGTATTAACCTGAAATTAAAAACCAGAAAAATCACAGTCAGCAAGAAAATTAGATATCTTACCAAACTGCATTGCAACTTTTAAATTTCCTGAGAAGATTTTCCTGGAAGTGATACTTAACCTTTATATGTCATGATCTTGGAATGGCAGGGCCTACACTTCTGTGGCCAGGCCAATTATCTGCAATTAAGCAATAAATGTGCAAGGCTTGTTCAGTGCCAGTATAGATTCCTCAGCTTTATACTATACCTTCAGAAATACAGCAAGAGTTAAAAAACAGAATCACCTTCCAGTAAGATTTTAATGAAACACACCTTTATGTAACTTCCCTGTTTAATACCTTTCATTTAGATTTTTTTTCTTTTTTTTTTTTTTTTTAGGTTTTAAAGCAGCCTTAAAGAATAAAACTGCTTGGCTACCCTAATTTGAAATAGAAAGCACATTGCTCTAGTGCCTTGCAGGGGTGTCTTAACTATCCACTACGGATATTTCTTCTAGACAATGACCATATAAAAGATTAACATGTTGAGAGTGTTCATTGTAAAACACAAAATTTATTGAAGCAGTTCATTTTTTTTGAATTTACCATAAAAGATTACAATCACCTACCCTGCAGGAACAATAGGAATATATCTGCAACATAGTTTACTCACACGGTTCTTTTAGGTTTGTTATTGAAGAGGTAAATGAAATAGATTTAACAGAGACACATGCTGAGAGTTTTTTCAAGATGCATCAGAAATGTTATTTAATTTTTCTCAGAAGTAACATATTCTGCTGAAGTGATTTTATTGAACAAAAGACATTAGTTACAAAAGTATAAAATGAGGAGTATAGAGGCTACTCTGGCATTATCAGGATACAACAGAAAACATCCAACAAGTGGGAGAAAAGTGAGATACAGACCACAGTAACTTTTTATATCACTTTTTATACATAAAAACTTCTTTTAAATTGCAGGACCAGGTCAGTTCTACTTTATTAACACCACAGTCACTGGGGTTCACAGGGGTGATGCTTCCCAGCCCAAAGACTTCAAACTAAGTTATCAAAGGCTTTGAGGTGAGACAGGACACAACAGCACAGATAAAGACACCGAGGACTCTTAGAGAAGCCCAAAGGTCTTTGTTAGTGAGTATCAAATACCTCACACAAGGAGACTGAGGATTTCTGTCATGATACAATGATAGAAAAAAAAGAAAAAACACTGAGTAGGTCCAGCATCCAAGAAATTTCATCAGCTGCTGACAGGAGGCAGAGAAGAAATAGAATCATAGAATCATTGAGGTTGGAAAATACCTTTAAGATCATCGAGTCCAACCATCAACCCAGCACCACCACCATGTTCACCACTAAACCACCAAACCATACCCTCAAAACCATGCAAAACCATGATGCAGAGGACAACCCACAGCTCCAGCTCACCTCTGGGATTCACTGAGCTCAGAGAAAACAACTTAGATTTCTAAATTCACAGGGCCAGTGAAACGGGTTGAGTCTCACCAAACATATTCTGAGACTCTTGATCTGCCAAACTTGCAGGAGACAAGGTTCAAATATCCAAAATATTTAATGCTACTTCTGCATGTCAGTCCTCTGTTGTTTCTTGAAGCATTTTCTGTGTTTTATATTGCTCTCTGTGCGTGAAATTAAGTGAACGTTGACTGGCTCCAAGAAATCTGGGTTTAATCACCCGAAACAGGCAGAAAGAATTTCAAAGCACCAGACAGCTGGGCAAGGGATAACACAGATTGTGGGATGGAGCCTCTAGCCACGTTTCCCTGCTCTCCATCTTACTGACACAAGGGAACTCACTGGACTTAACATTAACCAAAAAAATAGAAAACAATAGTACCAGCTGCCAGGCAGCCTCAGGGAAAATGCCTCATTATTTACTGCAGGGAGAAACAGTTTATTTTATCTTTAAATACTTTCAAATGTTTTAGGATTCATTTTTTAAAATTTGTTAAATAAGGCTGTGAGGTTGTAAACCTTTGCTGTTCTGTATTTAAAAACCCTTTGCTGACAGGACTATATTGTTATTTTCCAAAGCATTAAACATAATTTATATGTAGTATATTTGTGGATGTATTTAAGACCATCCCATAGAATCGAGCTTTAACATGACCTTAAAAGATCCTGTGTTTGTTAATTGGATTCTCCAAAGGCCAGAAGCTCTTCTTTTTTTGTCTTAGTCAGAAATTCATTGGCAAAGTAGTATTCAAAAGATGCTGCTGTCAGATCCTTCATTCTCAGCTGTGCCCCTGGTTTCTGAGAGAATTGCTGAAATTCGTGCTCACCCAGGTCATTGTTATTCATAACCAAAGAGATGCACATATTCAGATGCAGCCTTCCCACAGACATTCCTAGGGTGGATAACTGAAAAAGGAAGGGCTCATACACGTGCAACAGCTTTACTACACTTACTGTAACTCTCCTCCCATCTCCACTTCTCCCCAGTTTGGATGGTGAGCCTGAGAGACTCACACTCTTCTGGGTGGAAACTTTTTGTAGTGTTTCAAAAGCAGCTATTGAACACGTCTAACAACCACACTCCTCTCAGAGTCTCTGGATCTTTCCAAAAAATTGCTTTGCCTGGCACTCAGTAGAGATAAAAAGGATTTTGACTAAAAATCTCACACCTCCTCTTCCCTGTTACCTTCTCTGGCTGTGGACTTAAAAAATGAAGTTGGTGCTGTAGCACAGGGGTGAGTCTGTGATGGAAACGTGGGCCTTTACTTCTGAACAGAGGAAACAGAGGTGCTTCCTTCAGCATAATTTGAGATCAATCACAAGAGCTACAAAGGAATCCATTTCTCAGATTTGGCCTTCTCTGGCTCTACCCAAAAGAATTTGACAGTATTTTCTCTTAAACTTTACAATGAGTCTAAAGAAACACAATATCCATACATTTAAATTAGAGCCTTCTATGTAATCTGAGTGGTACAACGTAGGACACAGGGCAGAATCTGTACTGTTAATGTGGCCTTTATTTCATAGCTGGTATTTCCTGATGGTGAATTATTTTACAATGCAGCTCTTTTATTGCTGTTACACTCTTAATTACGGTAACGTTCTAATTAATTAAATAAAACGTCACAAACATATATTTTTGAAATCTTTGTTGAAAACCCCTTCATAACGTCAGAACTCCATTGGGAAGTGGTTGGATGCTCCCAATAGCACCTTTTTCTCTGAAAAATTATAATTTCTATACAGTACATGTTATGTCAAGCATGTTTTCCTTGTTCCTGGCCACCACATATAACATAGCCTACAGCTGAATCACATCTACAAGTCACAGTGACAGCACTGCTCCATCAGAGTGTCACGAGGATTTAAAGTGCTGTGAGCTGACATCTCACACGCTTCTGCTCCCTTTCTTAAACCAGCAGTAACACTCTTCCCTTTCCAAGATGAGCTGATGTGAGGAATTATAAAACAACTTCAATCTAAATCTCATGTGCTTCTAAACATATCCATCTAAACCCTAAGTTGCACCAGGGGAGGTTTGGACTGGATATTAGGAAAAATTTCTTCACCAAAAGGGTTTTCAAGCACTGGAAAAAGCTGCCCAGGACAGTGGTGGAGTCCCCTTCCTTGAAAGGATTTAATAGATCTGTGAATATGGCACTTGGGGACATGGTTTATGGTGACCTTGTCAGTGCTGGGTTAATGGTTGGACTTCACGATCTTAGAGGTCTTTTCCAACCTGAAGAATTCTGTGATTCTATGGTTCTAACACACCCAGTGAGAAGAGCAGCTGGCTCACAGCAGCTTTACTGGGTGTACAACTCTTCAAGAAACTGTGGTAAAAAAGATAAAACCCCTGGTAACTTTGTCTAGGTTAATGTTCTTCACAGAGCAGAACCTGAGCATCCAGAGAAGAGCTGTAGATCTCAGCATCACATCACCACCTCCTTCCCAGGCTGAGCATATCCTGAACAGGAGGAACACAAACGCAGACAGCTGAAAAATCAGACCTAAGGGTCTAAAGAACTTCTAAAGAACTTCTTCTAAAGAACAATTATCACCAACACTTGAGAAGCTGGAATAAAGGAAAAATTTCAAATTTGAAATTTAAAAACTCTGACCACTGCTGCTGCCCCACAGCAACACCCAGGGGAGCTACTATAGGACAGGTATGCAAAAGGACAAAAATAAAATTACAGACAATTACACAGTTAGCATTTCTTGATTCTGAAGTGTTTACCTTCACCATTAAAATACTGCTTTGCCAATGGAGTTATCTTGTATGTAACATATGCTTAAGGAATATATATGGAGCTGAGGTACTAAAATCAATGAAAATATCTCAAAAACACTTTCTTTCTTTTCATTAAATGAAGCCAGTTGATCTGCTAATCTCTATGTGTATGGCTATTCATCTCATTTTAATGATCCCCTTTGGTTATTTTTTATTTCTTTGTCCTGCTTTGATCAGGCTCAAGACTGATACCGAATCATGAAGACCCTCCTTGCAAAGTGCCTCTGATGAGATGGACTGACTCTATGTGTTTGAGAATATTAACACTAATAAGGATTTGAAGTTTTTTGCATGTATCCAAGGCAATTAAATTAGGATTATTTTCAGCAACTCGAGAACTACTTTTATTTCTGTGATGAATATCGATTTCTTTTTCAAGATGAGATTTCTCATAGAATGCCTCCAAGTGTAACAATTTTTTTAATAGGAATTCGTCACTGATAATATTTATAAATTTCAAGGGCATTTCAGGCTTGTCAGCATGAGGCCGCCAGTATTATGTCACTCAAGCTGAAGCCCTTTCTGACAACCCAGCATTTCCTCCCAGTATTACTGACAGATGTCTCAAGAGCGAGTCACCTGTTACATTCAATGGTCGGTAGCTGACACTTTTCTGATTTTATATGCTAGAACATTACTCCACAATAATTTAAAATGATTTCTCTCTTCAGTGGCTTTGAAACAGATAAAGCCATTTGTAGCACAAGCCAGACAATTTTTACACCGTGGCAGCACATCACACATCCCACATTTTTCTCTTCTGCAAGGGTTTTACTCACAGCAGGAACAAGACACCCATTTAATATCAGCCAGGGTAAAACTCACAAATTTTTTTGTGTTCAATTTACCAAGAAATGAAATGAGGTCCTAAACATTTAAAGTAAATGCACCCCATGTGGCTCTGTGTCTTGCTGAACAGTTTGCCATATCAGGAAGAAGCAACATTAAACTAGCAGTTCTATGCATTGATTTTATGAAAGATTAAGTATTACAGAAATGCAAGAAGAAAAATTAAGGCTTCAGAAATTTGCTTGACGTAAGGGAATGAGTGGTGGAGATTCATTAATCAAAGTCTACAAGGACTTTATTAATAACCTTGCCTGATAGTTATAAAGGAAAACAATGATATTTTAAAACATTTAGAGCATTTAGGGTACCTGCAGGAATTGCCTTTGTTAGAAGCTATGTTCAGACTAAAACTCCACTAATAAGATGAAAATTGCTGATATCAGATTGAGGAAAATATAAGAGTAATTTGGGCAAGGATGTGCTTGCAAGAATGCATAGTTAGTGAAGGCTTGTGAGAGTAGATATTTGGAGCTTTCCTGGGCTGTGTAGTGACTCAACAGCATTTCAATGTACCAGACCACATTAAAATGATATAAAAGTTAAAAAAAAAATAGAAGAGGTGAAATTCGTATTGTTTGCTGCCTTCAGTGGCTTGCCATAGACAACTCTGTAGTTTTAGTACATGGGTTTCAAGCCAATTCTTCAGATTTTTTCATAGTAAACCTATTAATTTTTGTAATTAGTCGATGAAATTCCTGCAGTTAAGCCTGTTTATCTCATCTGAACTAATCTTGACAGTGAACCCAATATTTTGGGGACCATGCCAGGTTTTGTGGTTAAAGATTAAATCTAGTTTAATTCTTAAATGTACCAAAATGTTACTTAGAGAGTGTTTAAAAAAAATGTAATTCCCAGCTATAAAAGCATTCAGGGAGAAAAAATTCTAGAGGAAAATACACAACATTAGTAATTAGGTTATTGAAGAATTGAATTAACCAAATTTTCTGCAATGGAAATTTTATCCTGAACCTTGATGCATATTATATAAAATTGGTTTTGTGTTAAATAAATATATAAATGAACACAGACTGTTAGGACTGGTGAACCAAATAAAAAGTATATATACTTTTCCAGTTTAAATAATGCTTATTTTTCAGCTGCATAGTCCAATTCCTTTAAAATTTTCCTTTAAATATTCCTCTTTCTCTGCAAGATTATTCTGCACAGCATCTGGTGAGGACATCCACAATGCATATTGTTTAAAAATAAATAAATATCCTCCAGTTCAGTGCTTTTGTCCTGGTGAATTTGTGAAAGTACTTTTAAAAATATGCCTTTTTTTTTTTTTTTTTTAAAGACTTTGGTGTAGAACTACTAAATTATCTTTACTGTATGCACCTCTACAACACTCTTCAGTAGGAGCAATCAGGCCATATTTTCCACTCATGCTTATGTAAATCACAAATAAATCATTTGCAGCCAGCAGGCGTGACCCAGCGAGAACAGGTTCCCAGCTGTTAAGCACAGGCTTAGTCAGGAAAGATTTGTTGGATTCCGTGGTTTACGCTAAATGCAAGTAAAGAGCAGATTTATCTTCGCTCCTGGTTTATAGAAAACGCCCGGAATTCGGGGTTTTGTAACAGGCTTTATCACTTTGTTCTTCCCTGAATGTACTAAGTGAGCTAATTACTGTAAGTAGGAGTTGTGATCCTATTGAAATTCAGACCTCGGTTCTCCCTGGTATCCTGCTGTTGCCCGAGCATCCTCTTCTTTACCCTTATCATACACAATAGTGGCAATTTACGGACAAACTGCAGAGCCAGGGAGAGAAATAATGTATCCTCATCTTACCATTCTTTTGGATTCATTTCCTCAGGGTTTAAGCTGAAATTCCCAACCCTGAGCAGCTTCAAATACCTGGTCCTTTTTTCCACTGCAGTTGTCCTACCATCTGTCTCAGAGCTGACTTGCAGGTTGCCTCAGGAATTGGCAGAGTTTGGAGAAGAGCCACAAGACATCGTGCCACAGGGTTGAAGGGCAGCATCAAAAAACACTTTACATTTCTTGATGTCTTACTTATCTAAAATATATATATATATTGTGGCTATTCTAAAGATTTTATACTTCTGAGAAAAGGCAAACAAGACTGGTCTGGGTAAGCTTAGAGTTTATAGAGTCTCCCCACACAGTGACAGATGAATGTACACCCAACTTTGTACAGCCCCTGAGTGCATGCAAACATCAAAATCAAATTTAATTCCTTCTCTATCAAATAAGACAGAGCATGCTGTATTCTTCAAGTAATCAGTGTTATCTACTCAAGCACTGATATATTTGATCTCCTAAACTCTGTTAGCTTGGCCTTTGGAAGATCTTTCTCTATGACTAGATAGTGGGTATAATGTGGTCAAAGGAATGGTTGTATCAGTGCACGTACACAACTGCCTGGGCATTGATACTGGGAAAACAAGATCCCTCCAAGTCTGCAGCCCAAAATCTGGAGAGAAGGTAGTGGTCTGTTAAATAAAGTAACATCAAGTTAGGGGGGACAGATTTTGCTTTCCCAGCTCTAAATTTACTGAAGTTTATCTAAAATTACTCAGTACAAAAAGATATACAATATCAAATCCCAGACGTGAAAGAAAAGATTCTCCCCAGAAGCTACTGAATCGCTGATTAATAAAGTTATAGATTGAATTAAACTAAAACATGACTTTTTTTCCTCAGTATGTAACTTTCTAGGGAATAAAACACAATAGTTTTTTTTCAAAAACATATCTTCCTAAGCTCGTATTTCCATTTAATAAAGCAGATGCATTAAGGGACCAAGGCCTTATTCAATCTAAGCATTTAAATTACTTAATGGAATGTAAAACAGAAGCAAAACTTTAAAGTGATGGCTATCGGCAGTCCTGAGCTGCCATGGGCTTAATCGACTCCTTTCTGGACAACATTCATCAGTCAAAGCCGCCTTGCAGGGCTCCACACCTGAATAGCTGATGGTAAAGTCAATGGCTGGTGCAGTGCCGAGCTCCAGGTCTAATGGTCCCACTCAGACTTCAGGGCTCAGTTCCTGTATGTTTTTATAATCTGCCCGGTGTAATTACATTTGATATAACTCAGGCTGTCTCCGTGCTCCCTGTGCTCACCCCTGGCCTCCACTCACCACCCTAAAGCATGTGGGACCATTTTACCAGTCCTTGTGCAGAGTCAGGGCCTTGGTCCTGCTTCCACCACCATCAGACTTTCACTTTTACAGCCTGGCTTAGTATAAAACCCATTTAATTAAGGTTTAGTGTCTTCCTTTATTAACAGGTATTTTTATATGACTGTTTTTAATTAATAAAGAGTTATATTTCCCAGAAAAACAATAATAACTTTTTTCATGTTTCTTCATAGGACTAATTCTATTTTTTAACAGACATAGCAGCAGCAAGAATAGTGAGAGTTCAGCACTTCTTAACTCCTGGAATCAGGAATCATTCAAGCAAGTAAACTGAAAACAGCTGTGGTAATCGGCTGAAATTGCCACTTTTAATGACACAAATTATACCAGAGTGATGTTTAATGAAAGCTACAATTCCCAGCTTCTAGATGCAAAATTTAAAACATTCTCCTAAATTGCGTTGACCTCTCTTGTTTAATACCCTGCTAATCTTTGAAAATTGGAAACAAATGCTTCAATTAAGAGACAATTAATTGACAATTAATTCAACAATAAGCAGATGGCCAGAAAGAGCATCCTGCTATTAAATGAATCAAATGTGAGAGGGAGCATTTGACCTTTCTTATGTAAAACTCTCCTCCTCGAAAAAAACACTTTTCTTGAAAAAAAAGAAAGTGTGTGGATTTTTTTGTGTCATACTGTGTGGAGCTATAACTTTGAAAAATGAAAATAAAAAGCTTATTTACATCAGTATTTTGGTCTAGGGGATAGGAATTGTGAATTAGGAGAGAAATAAGGAGCAATAGCATGCACAAGTGCAGGAGGATTTACAATAGCTCTTGCACCCCAAGGCCTAATAGAAGAAAATAAAGCCACCATTATCATCAAAACTGCAGATGATCTCATAAAGGACTTGTCTACACGGGGAGGTCAGCACAGAACAAGCTCTGTTATGAATTTAAAGTGCAGTTGAAACTTTGCCTGAGTCCCCGTGCGGGAGCAAGGGCTGCTTTTCCATGGTTACATGGATGGATGAGGTGCATTAAGGGGCTCAGGGCAGGAGGGCCCCCTCTGATCCCTGTGGATTAACCAAAACTGAGGTAAGGCACAAAGCAAAAGTCAAGCAGGTACTTCTGGAAGGTATAGCCAGGGATGTGGCTGATTTGCATCATTTCACCCCTTCTCAGGTGCTCTGCAGGTGGGATGGGGCAGTTCAGCACCCTACAAGGGTGGCCTAAGAGTTTATTGTTCTAATTATATCTTAGTACACGTACCACAGAATCACAGAATGGTTTGGGTTAGAAGGGACCTTAAAGATCATCTTGTTCCAATCCCCTGCAGGGACCCCTTCCACTAGCCCAGGTTGCTCCAAGCCCCGTTCAACCCGCCCTTGGGCACTTCCAGGGATGGGGCAGCCACAGCTTCTCTGGGCAACCTGTGCCAGGGCCTCACCACCCTCACAGCCAAGAATGCCTTCCCAAAATCCCATCTAACCCTGCCCACTTGCAGTAGGAAACCATTCCCCCTTGTCCTGTCACTCCAAGCCCTTGTCCAAAGTCTCTCTCCACCTCTTTTGGAGCTCCTTCAGGCACTGGAAGAGTCTCTAAGGTCTCCCTGGAGTCTTCTCTTCTGCAGGTTGAACACTCCCCGCTCTTTCATCCTTTTTCAGGGGTGTATGGGGAGACTCAAATTCCATAGTAAAACTCCCTTGGGCAAGTCAGAGCTTCACTCTAAATATCTCAAAAGATCAAAGCCAAGTTGCCAGTGGCACTGGGGATATTTTCAGACAATTTCAGAAAGTGGTCCTTTTTCAGCTCTTTGCTTCTTTGAGAAAATGGGCAAAATTCTAATTTTTCTCAGAGAACCATTGTAAAAAAAAATTTATGCTGAATTTTTAATGTGGTGTATAAAACAGAGAAGCCACTTGTCCTATGCAGAAAGACCTGTGTTTATGGGGCACTAAGAAATTAATTTTATTAGCCAAAAAAAAGTGTCTTGAATAATTAAAGATAGAGTGGTGGAAAAAGATAGACTTGACCAAGGTGAGAGTTCCTTTAAAAGAACTTACATGCAGATAAACCAGTGGTGCTGTTCTCCAAATTTTTATTTAACCTATAGCTAGAAAAAAAACTTGGTTAATAATTGAGACTTATAAATAGAACATTTCTATCATCCTGCATATTTTGCTTCAGGAGCTCTAACTGTGTTTCATTTGTTGGTATATTTTATGCAGTCTGGCTATGAATTCATTGGTAATTTATACTGCATAAACCTTGACACCTGGGTGGCAGAAGCAGTAAGCTCAGCTTTCTTGGGCTTTGGCACAGGTAGAGCAAGCAGGTTAATCATTGCTTACACCTGGAGCTGTCTGAGTTTTGTTAATATTCATCAGGTGCTCCTGCCCTTTATTTCAGTGAGTCCCTCTTAATCCCACCATGAGAACAACCTAATCCAAAAGCCGGAGCAGCAAGACCATTAAGCAAATTCATGAATACTTTCCTCATAATACTCATCTTTCCTATGTCAACATGATGATGATGTTTTTTCCTTTAATATTAATAATACGTTTGTACTTGAAAAAAGGTTTTTTAAAGTATTCCAGAAGTTAAACAGCCAAATAGAAGTAGCTGTATAAAATCAGCTGTATTCTGAGTCGTCCTTGGACACAATGGTGTCCCCTGGAAAGTATCTCCTAAACTAGTGAGACCCTGCACGAAATTTTGCATGGTTTAGACTAGAAATGTGCAGACAGAAATAATTAAGCTGTGTTTCTCCAGGTAGTTTGTGGAAAGTGGAAGACATCAGTGGAACTGGAAATACATTTTGTTATTGTTTCAGGAAACAAAACAGAAAGAGGAGAGAGAAAACAATAATTTTTAAATAATAAAGCTGGACTCCTTAAATATCTTATTAACTGCCACAATTCTAAGGAACCAGACAGAAAGTAATGTGACAATACAGAGAGATGGCTCTTGGGGGAGCCTAGAGGAGTGGCACAGCCTGTATGGTCCAGCTCCAGAACTGGGGAGTTGGCAACAGTCACAGAGTTTAGTTGCATGGAATCTTCTTTTAGTTAGGATAAACTTCCTAGACAGACCTCTCAAATCTTAAATATTAATGATTTTGTCTTTGATTCCTGTTCAGTTTCTTTCTGCTGCTGCTTAGAGAGTCACAAGAGACTGTGAAATAATAAAGGACATGAGACTGTGGAATAACAAATGTATAATATTCAGAGCCATAAAGGAATATTTTTTTCTCTTATAAAGACATTTTTACACTAGAATAGTGAAGTTTTGATTATCTGAGTGTCTATTTAAGTTGTTCTAATTTTCAAGAAGAGAGGTGTTGTTACTGATTACTGGGTTATTTTGCTTTTTGCAAGTGTTTAGTTAAACTTCCTGAATTAGTGAACTCTAAAAACTGCTTTAAAATTTTAGCACTGGTTCCACTTTCCTTCTTTAATTAAACTTTAAAGACTCCCCCAGCAGTTCTGTGCCTGTCTCCTCTCGGGATATCTCAGCCAGTTCCCAGTTGTCCTGCTGCAGTGCTGGGCCTGCACACTCATTAGCAGATGCCATGGAAGTGGCAAAACAAACAAAAAACCCACAAACAAACAAAAAACCCTCAAAACAAAACAATCAAAAAGGAAGAAGATATAGAATATGACTTAGGATAATTCATGTTTGTCGAGTTTTTCTTCACAGATCATTGGAATTTTAACATATTTTAAATCGTTCTCTGATATCAAAAATGTTAACTTCTTTGAAAGAAGCCTTTTTTTATTAAAAACATAACATTGGTTTTAAACTTGAAATAAGGAAAAAGGTATATTTTTTTGCTTTTTTAATTTTCAGCTTTCTCTTTCAAAATACCTTTTCAAACTTTATCTTGTAACAAAGGAGACTAAAAAGTGAAAAGCAAACAAGAAGAACAAAAGAAAACAAAAAACTCCAAACAACTATATTGAAAACATGAAAGTAAGAAGTTTAGTTTAATATAAAGTAAGTGTTCTTGGGACATTCATTATTTTTAATTTACATTCCTAACAAAAATATAAAAAAAGTATAGTTCAGTAAGAAAGAAAAATTTCCAGTGATAGTCATGTTGTATAATGTGAATTTTAGTAAACACTGTTTTTCCAAAATAAATCACCCCATTTTCTGGAAATCATTAAAAGAGCTTTTGTTGAGTGCTATAATTTTGACTACTACTGTTAAGATTGTCTTTTGATTTTCTGAAAATTATTTGTTAACTGTTTAATTTCTGTAGTAATCAAGATAATTAGGAAAAGTTATTAGTTCCACAGAGGAATTTTTAAATCTCTGGCAAGGCAGCTATCATAACCATTAATGTAGCTTATACTGGTAAGTATTGATTATTATATTAGTATGATACAGTATTAGAATAATCCAGGGATATTCCATATTATAAGAAGATACCTGAAAAAAAAATCCTGTCAATATTTTAACAGAGTGCACAAGAACATCTGGGTAATCATATTCTCTAGCCTTTGGTTACAGGCTCAATGTACTTCTCTAATGAGACCAAAATTGAGGGTTTGACTAAAACAATCCACCATTCCTCTATAGCAACTGATACCCTGGACAAATGGATGAGTGCTCTTCAACACTGCACTGAGATCCAATGGTCAGATTTCCACAGAGGCACATTCAAGTATGGTTGATTTCCTTTGCCAGTGGAATAATAATCTGAAATAATAAAATGCATAAATAAGAGTGTGTTTACCATTCCATCATTCAGAATATCTGAAGGTGACTTAGTTCACTACAGTTATGGGAACTCCTATAAAGCTTGTACAATCCAAGGGTCAGACACAGAAACAGAGACCTAAATGGACCCACCCTCAGAGATGAGTTGTGTTCAGTTTTGCAAATTAAAAGAAGAAAGAAGCAAATTAACAGGGTTTTTTTCAGTCTTTTGCCCTCATTTTCCTTTGTTGTTACTGGAACATAGGCTTACAGAGCTTTTTTTTGTAGCTCTTCAAATCTTGGCAACTTATCTCCAGCTCCGAGGCAGGATACGGGTTAGCAGGGTATTAGCTCTGTGTCGTCTTCACTTGAGACCAAAAAAACATTCAGTCAGCTAATGAAAGATACAGTAGACCTGGCAGTTTATTATAAATCCTGTGCACTCATCAGTGGTCCCAGCAAGCAGGTACACTCCTGCAGCTCAATTCAGGGATGTGCAGGGAATAATGTTCCCTTTAGATCAAGCCCTGTCCTTTGCTAATCTCCTGTCAGCCAAATTCTCTTTGCTCTTCTCCATTTTGCACCATGTTTCATTTTGGAAATCCTTAATTAGCCACTGAGGCAGGTTAAAAGAGTCACTGATGAGTCAGCATTTCAGCTAACAATTGCCAAAATTTTTATTTTTTTTTTTAAGCCCCAAACTCAAGAAATGTCTGGCTCTGCAGCTCACTTTCTGGGTCTTTGAAGTGCAAATCAGTAAGTCCAGTAGACTGAAATTCAATCTGAATTACTCAGAAGTGTCAGAACAACAAAGACTTTGCAAGTGCAATGCCCTATTTAACAAACCTTTTTAAAGAGATCATGATGGAAAGTGTGGAGTTTGTCACTTGAAAGTCTTTACAAAGTGGTCTTCCTAATCACAGCTAACAGACCTTTTTTCTGGGCAAGGTTTAGAACATACAGGTGTAAAAGTGTTCTTGCATCCAGTTCACCAAAGGCACTCTCACTGGTTTTGTACACAGTGTGGTGTAAGAGTTGTGGTGCACAGGGGGCTGAGCTCAATAAGCCAAAGTTCAAATCCTCAAAACCAGCTTTATTCAGCCATGATTTCTGCATTTCCCATTATGCTTCGGTGAAGGGCATGGAAAGTGTCCTCAGTCCCAGTCAAGTTCCACCTCTCCAAGGAGAGGTGAGCAAATGTATGAAAATCCCCTTGTCTAGATGCTTCCTGACAGACTGCTTCCTCCCATGCCATAAATAGCTGGAGTTAATTCACCTGAAGAGTTTGTTCCTGTAAGATTTTATAGAATCATGGGCCTTCAAAACCCACACCAACAAGAAACATCCTACGCAGTCATTAACTGTGTGATTCACCAAATTTAAATGCTAGACAAAAATATCCATGTGGACACTTATTCGCAGACATGTGACATCTGATTTCCTCCTTTTCCAGAGTGTTAATTAAATACATCCATGAAATACCCTTATTTGCCATGTGGTTGCCTTGTTCCCTCACAGATATGGTGCTACCTCCCCTTTCCCCAGCTGCTTCTGCTCATTCTCCCTCTCCAGTTCCTGTCCTCCTGCCCTAAGCCTTCATGCAAGTTGTCAGCTACAGCAATCTACAGATAAAACACGTCATGGGAGAGACACCTTTCCTTAGGTGAAGAGAATAAAGAGGTAGAAAAGAAGCACTGGAAAATGCTTGTAATTGACTCAGCATAATGCTTATAAATTTACAAGGCAAATAGCTCAGATTGTGCTAAGAAGGCTTTTCAGAACAGACATTAAGGTTCATCTCAAGGAGAATGCTTTGCAATTTGGCTGTAAAAGTCTGGTAGTTTTCTAACCCACTGAATACTTCTGGAGAGTCAGGGTGTACAAAGTGGTGGCTGCTCCCATCAGGGCTTGGAAGATGCTTGGCAGAGCTCTGGATGACAGACACCTATCCATCCTCCTGCTCCACCCGGGGAATGCTACCTGGGCAAAGAGTAGTTTGCCTTGCAAACAGAGCCTGTCTGTATTTCCGTGTGGCTTCACTCCAGAGAATGGATACAATCACAAGACCTCCTTGCAGAGCTGAGTTGGTGTTCCCACCAGGCTCTCTTACTTTGCAATTCATACCACCTGTTTCTCCACCTAATTATGCCCATTTGGGGTCTCTAAACAAAAGAGTTTTCCTACTACCACAGCCAGGAACGCATTTTCCGATGACAAGAGCATCTCCCTCCTTTATACTGAGGTGAAGCCTTAGGTCAGCATTTTGCTGCTGCAAAACACAGATGAGCTCAGCAAAGGTCTTTAAAAAAACAGACCTTCTTGGACCTGATTTCATCCACCAGTGAACAGTTTGTGCCATCATTCTTTCTCACCAGTCAATGCCTGTGAGCTCAGCCATTTCGCCTCACCCAGTAAGGTGCTTCAGATCAGCACTGTCAAGAATATAAATAACATCTTTATTTCAACACGTTGCCATTCCTCCTCCTCCTCCAATGGATACAGAGCTCGAGCATCCTGCTGGAATAGCAGACAGAAATTCATCTCCTTGTTTGAGCCCAAACACCTGTGCACCATCTCACTTGCATGATGATCACTGAGCTCCTGGTGCAACCGCTGCATCTTCTGCATCATTTGGCAATTTATAAACATAGCTGGGAAACTAATGCCTGTCTGCTCTATGGCTGCCTGTTTACCCCCAGCTTCTGTTTGGCATCTCCCATCCATTTGAAGAAAAAAACACCCAAACAACAAACCAAAACAAATTATAGGGATAATGAAAGACTATACCATGAGATACCTGCCCAGAACAGAGCGATTAATTCAAATTAGCATAGGGACTTTAGTGGGCCACAGGGACACGATGATTAATGGGAAAGATACTTCATGCTAGAATAACAAAGGAGACTTACTCAGTTCCATATATTACAGCAATTAGAGACAAAAAAAAAAAAAGGAAAGACTGTATAATATTTTTGTGGAGGTTAAGCTAAAGATACATTTGTATCAATCCTTAGTGTCTGGTTTCAGCCCAAAATTCACCCTCAGCACTTCTTAGACCTTCCCAGTGGGGGCCCTGCCATGCCAAGCCCTCAGCACCCTCCCTACTCCACCCCTGCAGGCACAAGCGAGTCTCTTCTCTCTCCAGAAGGTTTCACTTGGCTCTGCCACACCTTCTCAAAGGAATGTAAAACAACTGTGGAGAAAGTGCAAACAAAGAGAATATGCCACATACGTGTTCTGGAAGAGCTTATTCCTGTGTGGGAAGCGCTACAGTCACTGAGGGACTTTTATATCCATGCGAGGGTAACGCTGTGGGATCACACCAGCAGTGCCAAGGAAGGAGATTTTCACATCCCTGGTTAACCTGGCTATGAAAACTTTGTGCAGGCCAAAATCAGATTTAGTTAACATTGTCCACTGCTCACAGAGTGTGCTGGTGGATAACACTGAAGTGTCTGCATGTCCAGTTGTACATGCTCAGAAGGAGACTCCATGTGTCACACAGGAGTACTGTGATCTAAGATCTAAGCCTGCTTAGACCTCCAACATGACCCATCCACAAAATGATCAAATATTCCATGAAAACTTTTGCCTGCCCTGTATATGGAAACTCTGATTTGAAGTACCATGTGCAATCGGGTTGTTTTTTTTTTTTTTAACCATTCATTTTTAATGAACGTGAAAATGCCCTGACTAAAACCTAGAAATTTATATTAATAAGGATCAATCAGTAAATAAAAGCATTCAAATGCAATGTTTTCCCCTATGGACAAAGACAATACCTTGTATTTGCCTTAGCACAGTGGAGTCACTGAACTGATAAATAAATAATATTAACTAGCACTGAGACTACTGTTGATGTGATGTACCAAAGAAAACAACACACTACATTGACCAGGAACAAAGACAAAAACAATACCTTGCATAATAGGGTTTGCAAAGTAAAATTTAACCATCCTCTGAAGTAATTAGCAAGTACATGAAACACGTAAACAGAGAAAATGTGTCGTCTCCTGTTCTGTGTCTCAGACTGTCAGCCACGGATCAGGAGTGAGCACCTGTGTGACAGTGACAAGGCACAGCGGAAAGGCTGGCACAGCTCAGCTGGCAGGATTTCATCAAACCACAGCTCCTTCAGAAGGGCAAATTAGCTGTTCTTGTTCTTCTTTCTGCCCCTCCTAAAATATACTGTCTGTGTCCAAATAGAGACGCCGGGACACAAGACAGCTGGGCTGTCAGGGATGCTGCTAACCCAGATCTGTCAAGGTGAACATGTGAAAGACTTCAATTTTCCATAGACTGGCTGGAGGAGGAAAAGTCTGTGCTGTCCGTGCTAAGCTGCTGCCGTCAGGGAGTCGTGAAGCTCTCAGCAATGCTCACCGGGGCCTGAATACATAACTTACTCAACTTTCTGTGCAGTGTGAGGATGCAACCATCAGGTACCCACAGGGAGGGGCTGCTGGTAAGGCAAGACATGGGAAAAAATCATGGCTTGCTTCGTAGGGTTGGAGGAAGAGATAGGATTTCTCGTACCCTGCAGGTTTTCTTTAGCTGAGGCTCAGGTACCCACGTCGGACTACCTGAACCAAAAGATTCCAATCCCAGGAGCACTGCCTATTTTTAATCTTTCTGCAGCAGAAATTCCTTTAATGCTGTGTACTATAGGTGATGGCATCCTTTGAAATGAAGTGTTAAAAAAGGGAATCATGTCTTTTCCACCTGGGTATTTAAGAGCCGGTGGCACTTTGGTCACAAGCTGGAGTTCACCAGTCTACCTGGCTTCTTACAGAGATGTTACTTCAAATTCTGACACTGTTTTCTATGGGTTGTCATTGAAGTTCATGTTTTGCACGTTTTTCTAAGATTCATGCACAAGCAGAAACACCACTGTAGAAAAGAAAAGAATTTTGCTAAAATAGGACAGAGAGAGCATCCCATGAAGAAAACGCTGCACTGGTAAGTGGTGTTCTGACAGCAGGCTTAGCAGATGTCTTTTCCAGCCAAACCTGGTCAATACTAGCATGAGTTAAGAGAATATTTAGTGAAAGCAATAGGTGTTTTCAAAATGGATGGGGCATTAACAGCAGATAATTGAATACTTGTGGTTAAGAAGTGCCATTGAATTCAATAAGAGCTGCACATCCATCTGAAGCCAACACGATGGGGGAGCAGAACATTTCTGAGCAACAGGGGAAAAAACCCTTTAGTTTATGATAAAAAATAAATAAATAAATAAATAAAAACAAATCGAAAACAAATTGAGGCTAAAATATTTTTAGCATGGACAAACTTTCCCCAAATTAATGGAAAGCTTGGGTGGAAATTTATGTTTCACTCTCATTGGTACTGTTTCATAATCAGACCAATTCTCCCTTCCCTCAGATCTGGTCTGGGGAAATACAAAGCACTGGGATGTTTCACTACATGAAGGAGTTTTAGTCCTTTGTCTTCTATCACTTATGGTGAGGAAAAGATATATATATATATATATATATATGTTTATATATACTCACTCATAAAGAATTTGGATTGAAATTCAGTGTCCTTTGGGTCCTTAACTTCACTCATATACAAAGAGCAAGAAAACTGCTCCTACATCTAGATATTAATACTTTTTCAAGAGTTTTGACACCCCTCAGACCAGTAAATGAGGTCTGTAAAGGGTTTTATGCCACAGAGAAATGAGAGAATTCACATGCTAACCTGGTTAAAGGGGTTACTGGAATGCACACCTCAGGCACACACTGGCAGACACACAATGATCACCTTCCAGCTGTTTGCAAATCCAGCCAGTGTTGTAGGTCCATTTTTGCTGCCTTGACATCATCTTATGGCATGTGAGCAAATGCCAGATCAAGTCTTGATGGTCTCTGAAGGCCCTAATTATCCATCTATCTGTAATGAACCCAGCACAGTGACGTGTCACAGGCACCATGGGGCTTACAGCAGGTCCTCACGGATTTAGAGGAAAACAGTCAGTCTGGTGGGGACATGTTTGTGCTTGGAACATCATAGCAGTAGATGGAGTCAAAAACAAGATTTCATAGAATTCCTTCATGCTGTGAGCTTTGACTTACCTAATACAGAGGTCTCAGAGCTGACCTGAGCTCTTTGGCTACTTCTCTTTGACCTTACCCCACATCTGTTAGCTCTGTGCTATGTTGCTATATACACATTAGGATCTTATCCCAGTTCTTTTTCTTTAGCTTCACCTGCCACGTTTCATTTTCTCCCTACTTAACTTAAAAAGGCACTCCAAATATTCATGTTGCCTCCGATTTCACTTTGGAATTAATTATGCCCAGTTTTCATCTTTAACTTGGATTATGGCTGTACATTTGCAAAAATACTTTCCTGAGAATGCATTGCAGCATCATTTGTCAGCATCCACTCTCCAAACTTGCCTCCTGAAGAAGCCCCTATGCCAGAAAAAAAAAATCTGTAAAGTTCAGAAAAGCTGCACAGAACTTATAAGACTTTCTCCTTATTGAAACGTTAATATTTGTATTAAGCATTTGAAATACGGGGTGAATTTATGCAGGCTCAGAATATTATTTTCCTGTACATTTTGTCAATCTGCAAAAGTATTTCTTTGCTGTTTCCCAATATTTCTCCAGTATTTCTACATATCTCTTGATTATAGTTGTAAAATACAGATTGGCTCACAATTCTCTTGAAGACAGGGTTAGGACTAAATCTATAAAGCTCTTCTCAATACATTTGAAAAAGACAGAAGTGAGGAATTCAGAGACATAAAGCATACTAATGTCTGTGATATGTGATACTTCACAGACGTTTTTCCCAAAATGAAATTATTAATTTAGTCAAACCTTGGATTTTGAATCAGTAATCCTTGGTTGTACTTGACCCATTTTGGTTTAAATAACTACTTTCAAGAGCTAAAATAATAGTAAATTGAAGCTGATTTTCAGTATGTTCTTCAGATGAATCAGACGCCTGACATTTTTTTGCCAAATCTATTTGTTATGCATGTGGGCCAGAAGAAAGGGAGTCTCCACTTCACAAACTATCCCAGTGATCTTAAAACTAAATTTATTGAGGCAATTCCAGAATGATGTATTGGTCTCCCAAAGGTGGTTTACAGTCACAGTTTCATTTACAGATTATTCCTCTATAATCTCTAGATATTGTTCTGATACTGTTCTCTAAAACTGATGATGTTATATTTTATCGCTTGAGAGATGTTGAGTATAAAACTGCAACCTGAATGATTAGGCTTTGTGAGAAGTCTACCAGCACCAAAAATTCCCTCTTTAGCCTGATAAATATCTGTGGAAGGCTCCATTTGTATCAGGCATTAAATAGAGAATGAGGAACATGACCACTTGAAAATAATTTGTGTCTCCCTCCCAGCTTCCACTTAGTCTTAGTCCTTTCCTAAGAAATATTCAGCTATTGTGAAAAATGCTCACAGAAGTTCTGCACATTAGAAGAAAAAGAAAAAAAAATCACGGATTTTTATCCTTGCAGCTGACAAAGAAGAAATTACTATGAGCCATTACGTTTTGCAGAATTGGGAATACCTTGTGCAAGGGTAATGGTGCTGATCCTTTTGGGAACAATGACCTTTATGAAGAGCAGCAGCACACAGCACCCTTCTTCCCTACCCAAAAACACTAATGTGGAAAGACAGAGGAGGGATGCACAGAGTCCATTAAGCACCTGGAACTATTTGCTGAGAAAGTAGCCCATGAATATGAAAATCCAGCTCACGGAGTGCGGGGCAGCTCTCTGGCAGGCAATGTCACAAGAGCTATGCCCTTCCACCACGGAGCATATATATTTTTATATATATTTATATACTTTTTTTTTCCAGACCATCAGAATTTGTGCTTGTGCTCTGCGAATCCATCAGCCAGCTCTGATGGCATAACAATAGCTGGTCAAGGACAGAGCATACAATGTCTTTTCACAAGGGGCAAAGGCAATCAAGAGATTTCACACATATTTGTGCTGCCTGAGAAACATCCTTAATGTGCGGGGACACAGACAAGGGTAAGAGCAAGAAAGATAAATTATCTTGCTCCTAGCTACAGTCAGCCTGTGGATAGAAGCAGATTGACACAGTTGAGTACAAGCACCACGAGCCAGAGACTGTAAATACCTGTTAGAGTGCAAGCTGGGCTGAGCCAGGAAAAATGGCTCTCTCCTTCTTCCTAACGCTTCTACTCGTCTTTATCTGTCTCTCCTGGTAATTTTATCATCCTTCTCAGAGAGCAGAGAGGGGATGGAAAGGGTAAGTGGCATTTCTAACCCCAATGCTGGATATTAAGGGTGAGGTATTTAAATCTGCAAGATAGATTTAAGAGTCATCAGCCTCCGGAGATGAGCTCTTAGATTAGCAGCTCTAAAAACTCTTCGGGAATTATAGCTAAAGCAACTCATACAAAACCTCCCAGTAATCCCATTTTTGCACATTTGCAAAAATGGATTGAGGAGGCTGAGAAATATTCAGTTCTCTGAAACCCTGTAGCTTAAGTGGCTACTGCTGCAGACTTTGGCTAATTACACTGCCAGGTGAGGATCCTACAGAAAGATTTAGACATGAAAAAAAAATTGTGAAAATTCCTTTGAAATATTCGTATTTGCCTTCCTTGTAAATCCTTCTGTGTTCTGCATGTGTTGTGAAACTGCTTCTGCTTTGTAGTGGCTGAGGCTTGTAAAGAAAATGCTACATACTGGGACAACATCTCACTTGCTGGATTCAGGTCTGGCACTGCACCATCATTCCTGAGCAGATTAGCACAGCAGGAATTGACCAGATACAGCCAAGATAAGGGGTAACCTCTAGGTTTCCTTGCATCCTTAGCACACCAATAAGCCTCTGTTTTGGATCTGACCTAGGACAAAACTCACCACGCTGCTTTAGGAGGATGGTCCCAGCAGATCACCCCTTAATGGAGCACAGAGAACTTTAGGATTGCCTTGTGGGAAGCCAGATCTAACAGAAGGTCACTAACAAGCTGACAGTGCTGCTGTGCCCAGGCATACCCAAGGATCTGGCTTTCCTCATCATTTAAACTGGAAAACTGGATACCCTTTTACTCCACTCCAAAGTGTGTGTGTGCAGGTTTCCCTTCATGGGAATCAGGTCAGGAGAAGGAAAACTGTTGAAGTTTCTCAACCTTCTCCTGTCATTTGCAGGACACAAGTAGGGCACGGAAACCTGGAAATATTTCCAGTAATTTATATGTAACTAGAGGTAGGTTCAGCTATAGCTATACCTAACCTAATTAGGGACTGCATCTGGGAAACTCCCAGAGAATCATTCAAGAGAGCCCCAGCTCCACAAGCAGATGTGGTCCACAGCTTACTATAAATGAGTGTAATGGACAGGAAAAGTGGGAGCCTTGCCGGTCACTTTGTCTTCTGACATTCCTGCACTGGAAAAGACATGGGAGAGGCTCTTTGTACTGAGAAACTGGTATCCTGAAACCCTGACTGTGCCCAAGAACAGCACAGTGATCATCTGGACACATGACCATATGGCAGGTCGTAAGTGCCAGGTGAAGCTCCCAGGAGAGGAGTTTCCACCTTCAGAATATTACTGCTAATCACTGTCCTCCAGACTGCAACAGGCAAAATGCAGAGGGCCCCATCAGGCTTAGCCAGAGGTCTAGAAAAGAACTGACATGTTCTGCATGTAGGAAATTCAGTACAATATTGAAACATGAATAAAATAGAATAAATTGGAATAATATTATCAATGGATCTTGAAATACAGCAGTAACACTGTTCAATGGTCCTCAGTTGAATATTCTCGTGTTGTTTCTCTTCAACTTCTGCATTTTGTTTTCTCTCTTTGATTTTGGACTTATTTCAAGTACAAAGAATTTACCACAAAACAGGGGGGAAAAAAAAAGAGTTGCTCATCGGTCAAAAGCAAACACTTTGCATTTAACATGGAAATACAGCTCCTCAGAACAGCATGAATCCCCAGTCAAAAGAGAAATTTCATTGTTTTTCAAAAATCAAATATTAGTGATCACTGTAAATACCAGCTGCATGAGTACTGGAGGAGCCCACTGAACTCAGGATCTAAGCAGCCATGCTAATAACCCTAAATTAGACTAGAGTTTACTGAATATTAAGATTGCTGAATATTAAACAAGAAACTTGCAAATTCCAACACAGCTGATCATTCCCTAGATGAATAAAATCATCCCTGAAGTGTTCAGATTCATGTACTGTTGAATCACATTTTTCATCTCTGATTGAAGAGCAGAATGACTCTGTGTTATCTGAGTTTTATTTCCACAGAGAGCTGAAAACAGTGACTGTCATCTTGTATGCCAGGTCTGTCACACTTGGGACATCTCGCATTGGGACCCTAAGAGTATTGAGTTTTTAAGTACAGTCTTCTCAAATGCAAGATGAAATCTGAAAAAATCTCACCAAGAGAGGAAATAAGAAATTAATTCCCCAAGTTACAAGTCAGATAAAAAGGCACACTTCTTTGCTGTCTCATTTTCAGAGAGAAGAAAGACAAGCAAAAAAATCATAATCAAATGCAACAGTTCATGACTAAAACCACAATTGAATCAAATCACAAATAATGTCTGCTTCCTGTAATTAAAACTTAAGGCACAGGACTGAGTGCCTTTGAGGCAGCTCTCATTGCCTGCTAGAACCCATATGTTTGCTTAGGTACTGTGTTGATAACTGTTCAAGAAATGCTGACAGACATATTCAGTTGAAATATTGGTGGACTATCTGTAAAATAGCAACAAAAACCTTTACTTGAGAAAACGGATAAATTGATGAAATTTTTGCTTATATGTATATGTATATATGCACACAATTTTCATTATTACAATGAAGTGTGACCTGTAGTCAAGGCCCCTAAATAAGATAAAAGCTTTTTGCTGCTCTTTTGCTGCTCTCTGTGAGGAAAAGAGTTCCAACATTCACCTTAAAGCTCTGAGTGAATAATCGCATCAGCTTCAGTGTAACTGCCCAACAACAGGAGCCTTCAGGAATTTCCCCAGCTCCCTGGAATATGGCTCAGTCCAGCTGGAAAAAGACCTTTGGGTGGTTTTTGTTTGTGCGATGCCCCAAAATACCTGTGAATTACCCAACCTGTTACTGGCAGCCCCACACAGAACAGGCTTGGTGGTACTGAGTGAGCCCATGAGCAAAAGGATTGGGCCACTGGAATCTTTATTTTTATGCTGGAGAGAGTGCATCAAAAACAATGCCTTTGCTATTAAAAATTAATTGTCTTAGTATATGACATTAAAACTTAAATTTACAGCTCACTCTTTTAAGGTGCTGAACTGCATGGCTTTAATCCTCGGAGACATTAATGCAGGTACTTAAACTTTGTACGTGTGGAGTCTTATAGATGTAAGCACATCGTTAAAAGGGCCCAGATTACAAAGCCTCTTTGAGGATCTAGCCCTCAGCAGTGAAAAGAAGCAGTTTAGGCCAAAGACATCAGACTGGGCTAGAGCCCACATGTGTTATTTGCATTTGGAACGAGAACATTTTAATAATTTAATCACTTTTGAAAAGCATTGTGCAGAGACGATCCCCAGTCATTTTGAGGAACTAAGTCCTCTTAAATTCTAATTCTTACCCTTCTGCTTATTCACAAAATAGCTTTAACAAATATCTTGCCATGCCTCAGCTTTTCCACCTCTACAATACGTTCCTCAAAGGGCCATTGTGCCTGTCATTAAATAATGCTGGTAAAGCACTCTGAAGATCTTGCACTGGTATATATATTCCAAGAGAAATCATTATTGTAATGTTAGTACCATATGAAGTTTGATACAAATCCATGAACTATACCATTGGTTACAATTCTTTAAACACAGTCTTCAGCATAAAGATATTAAGCGTAAGAAATAGTTGACTACTTTAGAACATAGTTCTCTAAAACCTTTATTCTTACAGCTATATTATATTCAACTGTCAGAATATATCCAAACCCCTATTTTTATTTTAAGCTTGGCTGATTTATTGATGGCTGTGCTTAATTTTTAAAACATTTTCTCCTTTAGAAATTAGTCTTCTGTCAACCTTTCTAATGTACACAATCTGGAGTCACAGCATTCATCTTAAGCAGCTTAGCATTAATGTTTAATTCTGCAGTCTTTACCCTGGCTGTGCAGAACAGTTTGATAGTTCACGTCTTTTGCAATCAGTAGCTAAAAAATTTCCTGTGTTCTTGACTGTAGTGATAGTAAGTTGCCATTCTCTCCCACTCTATTTTCCCTGTGGTTTTTCCCCTGTAATTTCTACCTGGTTTGAGACACATGATTTTTCAATAACAGGTAATTTTGAAAGCCAACAATCAAAATTCTGAAAGACACAGGCTCTTTGGCCCTCTTTGGATGCTGCAGTTCACAAGATGTTTTTGAATCGGATTGTCTGAGCACCCGTAGACTCATTTACTTCTGTGGGTCACAGAATCCTACAATAGTTTGGGTTTGAAGGGAACTTTAAGATTATCCACTTCCAACATCTTGCCATGGGCAGGAACACGTTTAACTAGACCAGGTTGCTCCAAAGCCCATCCAACTTGGCCTTGGGTCATCCCTTTGCCACCCTGGGGTTTAGGCACACGAATCCTTAGTGCTGTGTAAATAGCTCCTATCCCATGGAACAAGATCTTCACTCCAGGATTATTCTTCCTTTAACAAGCAGAAACAATACATTAACCCTGTCTCTCAACACTTTATAAAGGACAATATAACTCATGGGGTGCCTTATGCTCTGACACACACTCCCCAGGGGAATTTAGGCTGGCTTAAGTGCACTTCTTCTCCTAATTTTTCATATTTTCTGTCTCCATTTGTACATTTAAGCACCTACATTTCTTATACACCCCAGGTTTTGCTATCTGCTAGAATCCACACCAGAGCAACCCCCTTTGAAGGGGTTTTGAGCCCGTTTTAAGGCTGCTTCTCTGAAGTACATGGAGATTGGGTAGGTAAGTATATGCTTAACATTACCATGCTTATCTTCCATTAAACCTAAAAGGACTCGGCACTTGTTTAATGTTAATTATACCCTTATGTGGTTTATGGATTGGGGCCTGGATTACTTATTTGACTACAATTAGGCCTGTGATTGCATGTTCACTGAGCTGAGACCATTCAGCACTGAGCCTGAGCGCTGTCCTACTCCCCACCTCCCCTCATTTTGAGTAACAGAAGTTGCTACATTGGCAATGCTGAGGGGTTTCTATTTGCTGTGTGGTAAGGATGGATTTGAAAATAAAAATACCATTACCCCTTTTCTCAGTGCCTTGTGACCACTTACAGAGACAGAGCTCTCCCAATGAGAGGGTTAGCAAACCATCCCCGAAACACAAACCTTTTACATCTTTAGAACATGAATATACACATGCATTGCCTTCATCCAGGGAAGCTGTAAACAAGATGAACTCTTCTAACCTCAGTCAAAACTGTCAAACTAAAAACAAGTGAATAAATACTCTAGGGAAAAAGAAGAGGTAAGAGCAACCTTTAACAGAGCAGCAAGATCTCACCCCTTCCACTGTAAAAGCAGAAACTCAAGGGAAGAAACTCCTGTCCTGTTAAACACTAACAGGCTTAGAGCTTAGTGTGACTGCAGCAATTTAACAGTGACCTTGCAGAGTCAAAAACCACCGTCAGCTGGAAACAATATTAATTATAATGGTACAAAATGATGCATTTAAAATTCATTTTACAGAGGGTAATGCTTACAAAGTTTTTTAAATAGTTCATTTCTTTATGCAAAGTGCCTTCTCTAGACAAACACATTAAGAAAAACTGATATCCTCATCAGAATGATCCTGTGGTTAAGGTAACAGATTGGGAGTCATTCCCGAGGTCTGTGTCCTTTTAGTGTCTTATCTTTGAGAGACAGATTGTGAACCAGTTATTCTCATTGATGAGTAGCACTTGCACTGGTTGTCCCATCCAAAATAATGATACAGCTCGTGCAGGCAGTCATCCATCACTGCAAAAAAGCCCTTCTCAATGTAACCTTTAGATTGAATGAGATGTTCAGGGAAGTTACTATCTCCTCCTGCATTTAGCACAAAGGTCTCCCTGCAGCTGGTGTGTCAAAGGATATGCAGTGTAAGTAAAGACAGTTGCAACTGTAGCCAAAAAAAATCTTTTTAGAATATTTAAGTAAAGGCTATTACAGGCAAAATATTAAATTCTTAATATTTCCCCCCTGTAAAATCATTGTAATCTACATTCCTACATCCCAGTGATCTTAGATCTCTTTTCCAACCTAAACTGTCCTATTTGAGGCCTCAAGGACAAGTTTGAGGCTAAAGCATAAAAGAAAAGGAATAGTTAAATACTGATTCATATATAAAAGGTTAGTTTGTGGGTTTTTTTCCCCCATAAATGGCAATCATTCCAACTATCAATCATCTGGAGAGGAAGAATCAGCAGGCAATCTAATTCAAGGAATTAGATTGTAATGCCTGATGTAGATCTACCAGTTAATTTAAATAATGAGTCACCTGGTAGGCAATCAAATCTAGGTCAGGACATTTAGCAGGCTGAAAATAATGAGTCTAACAGCAACAGAGCTAACAAAACAATCCAGATAATAATGACAGCACAGAATGACAGTCCTAACATAATCAGACAGTGTGCACAAACTGTAAATAGACAGAGTAAAGAGAATGAACTTGTGTAGGGAGGCAAAACATATTCTCCAATGAAACTATTATAGAAGAATTATGTTTGGTTAAAAGGAAGCATAGTGACAATCACAGTGAGGACATGCAATATTTATGTGCTCTGACTGCATCTACAATATCTGTGAGAGCCTTATTTTTCAGCTTTTTTGTTTGTTTTGCTTTGTATGTAAAGCAAACAGAGTAAAAGTTGATTGTTGTTTGGTTTAGGAAGTGAGGCAGGAAAAATTCCTCTTCTTAGTTTCCTTTCCTGACTTTTGTTTGAATTAATTAATGATCTCGATTTTAGAAATTACTTCTTGGTTCAAGAAAATAAGACTAGGAGGGTAAAAGAAAGTAAATGTTCAAAAGGAGCTCCCGCCGCAGTCCCCTCTGTCTCGGTGTCCAAATGGATCAGGGTATTGGAAACACAGGGAATAGGGACAGGCACCAGGGACAGGGAATTTCGTAACAGCATCCTCTGCAAACCCCTCATGAAACTGATGTTATGGAGCCTCACACGTTGTGCTCCCCGAGCAGCCCAGGCGCCGTGACCACACACGGGCACTTCTGCCGCCGGAGAGCACAAGCAGGAGATTTGTTTGAGGGAAACACTAGATGTCAGCAGCTCTCCTCGCTCTGTGAAGGGCACTCCCTGCTCAAGAACACGTTTTTTAGCTAATCCATCTGCTCCTGTCTGGGGCACAGCTCCCATTTTGTGGGATTTGTATCTCCAGCTGCCACAGGGTGTTTTCTTCTTGTGTTTGATTTCAGTCTTGTTCATTCACACAAGCAGAGGGCAACCAGTTCAGTTGGTGTGTCGGGGAGCTGGGGTCTGAAAATGTTCTTACATATAATCCACTGGGTAAAACGTATCACTGATACTGTGGAGAGGCCAGTCCTTCCTTCCCCAGTGCTCTGCTCCAGCAATTTTGCAACTGAAGAATCATTAAGGTTGAAAAACCACTTTAAGATCACCGAGTCCAACTGTTAACCCAGCACTGCCAAGCCCATCACTAACCTGTGTCCCCAAATGCCACATCCAGGCATGGTGTCTTCATCACTGTCCTGGGCAGCCTATTCCAAAGCCTGACCAGTTCTTCATATTTTTTAATTTTCTTTTAAAGAACAGCTCTATCTTAACGACAACATTACCAAGTTTCTCAGATAAAATGTGGAATGGCAACAGATTTACCTATTGAGATGAATTTTATAATCCATTACCCATATGATGCTCCAGGCAACTGGAGCTCTGCTGGCTTGTTACTGATGCTGGTCTGTTGAGTTTATTCAGCTTAAACTAATAGGGAAGATGACTAACAGGAGATGACTATGAAATAAAAATTCTTCAACATCAATATCTCATTGTGCCTTCAAATTTGGCATCTCATTATGTCTTAAAATGAATGATGGAATTGTTTTCCATAACTCCAGGTAACCAGCTAATTTTGAGCCACCCATTTTTTCCCCTTTGTGAGCAGTTTATTTAGTTTATAATTGCAATTTCAGTTTTAAAAGCATTGTTGAGTCACATCGATAGATTTTAAGAAGGATAGGGCTTTGTAGCTCAGCTTTATGTTTCCAAGCATGTCACAGACTCCTCCAAGAGAATCTGTGGGGGCTCTGATGGTTCCTTACATCATACTTTTTTTTCTTTGAAAAGTCAAAAGGGAGTGATCAGACTTTATTCTTACCTACATCAGTGCGAATTATCTTTGCCTCAGAACTGGACCTACTGTGGTGATAAAGCACTATCTGGTAGCTACTTGTAAAAGCTTCATCAGGTTTCAGTAATGTAAAATGGGTGAAGAGCCTAAAACGAGTTTTATAAAGGTGTAAAAATTTCATCTTCTAAGACAGTCTTAACCATTTGCTTAAGAATTAATCATAATATTTCATTTTTGTTTACCTTTTCATTTCATTTTCACTCACATAAAAAGACAGTGAAAGCAAGTTCTGAAGCATTCAGTATCAAAAGAGCAATAGCTCTGCATTCCTGCAGCAGCACAAGTTGAGTCATCATAATATCCATGACCAAAGGGGCCTGACACAGTGTTCAGGGCAAGGGATGCTGAATCACAAGATTCCAGCTATTCCTCCAGTTCTGCTAATGATCTTCTGTCTTCTCTTGCTGAAATCATTGTGTATTTTTGTGGTAGTTCTGTCTCACCCTCTGTTTATACTGCAGATTTCTTTTAGGACTTCTGAGTTCTGCTACAACTCAAGTGGGGAGAGGAAAAAAACTTTGCAGAGACATTACTCCATCTTCCATATTCTGTACTAAAGTATTGCAAAAACAGATGTATTTGTTGTTACTTAATTATATATATTATGTTAATCTGTTTTGTGGATTCTCAAAGTTAACAAGAACTTTTTAATACATCAGAGAATCAGAGCTCATTGCACAAAGAAGGTTGTGGAGTGTTTTGGGGGCCACTTAAAAAAAAAGGGAGTCTTGTAAATGAGAAATTATAACCAAAGAGTAGATGAAGATTTTAAAATACACAAGAAAGCACCAGCCTGCACAGGAAAGATGGAAATCACAACATTATATTAATTCCCATATTTAATTTGTATGATTCTTGTTTCACAGATATTGGAGCCTGTCATGACTGGAATCTTTTCCACAACTGGAGGGTAGCACTTTAAAGTTTTAACTACTGAAAACACTTGGCTACCTGGCCTGCTAAAATGCTAATCCTTGAAATAGTAATTTTCCTCTTTTTACGTATATTTTACAGTTTTTAGATGCCTGAAATAGTAATGCCATATGTAATTCTCTTTCTAGGCAAGCCTACTTAAAATGCTCGCTCAGGAGTAATAAGAGCAATATTTTTTCTAATCAGGTCCCCTTGGAAAGAAATCATGGAAAAACTGTTCCTGCCAGTTCATGCTGATTACCTGTGTGTCTCATTATTCTAAACCCTATCTGACAGCAGCACAGTCATAACTGTCTTTCAACAAGAGCTACCACTGAGTCTTTCAAAAATAATTTTATTTCAATTTCTAGCTGGTTCTAGCTTAAACAGCACATTTAATTGCCTAATAAGCAGTTCATAAGAAGAACATAATTTCAAAGTAAAATGTTGGACCTACCCGATCTCTGACAGCGACAGAAATTAGAGATGCCTTTTAAGTTCTCCAGTGCAAGTTATTCTGCAACACAGGAATCAGCAACCTGGAAGCTCGTTAGAATACTGATTAAGCTTTCAAAGCATGCACAGAATTAAACAAAAAAAAAAAAGTAATAAAAATTATTGTAAATATTAAGCAATTACTGAAGGTAAAAAGGTAAAATATTTTAACTGTTTCAGAATTAGCAGTAGGCTCTAAATTAATAACATCCCAACAGGTTTGGTATGTGTAGAGGGAAAACTTTCCACTGGAAATTGCTGTTATTTTGTTACCACATAAAATATCTGTTCAAATGTGCAATGTGCCATAGGCAGGGTCTAATTTTGTCTGACATCCTGTGTAACAAAGGCCACAGAACTTTTAATCCATATATTTTTCCTTTTGGCTCAGTTATATGTGCCTGATGAACTTCCAGGTTATCTTGAGGAGTCCCAGAGACGGTGGACTGGAAGAAGTCATATTAAATCCACGAGTTTTACAGGGAAATTTCCTAAGGATTATAGAAGGCAGACTTCAGTCACCAGTGTCAGAATATCTCACCTCCATTGCTTTTTCCACATGTCTCCCTGAGTCTGTGCATGTGATGGATCCTCTCGGTCGCTTGCAAGCCTGACAGGGAATGTCTGGCAGGGAAAATAGAAAGGGAAGAGGACAGCAGGACCAAAGTCCTTTAGCACAGAGCTGTGACTGTAAAATATTTCGGAGTTGATCATATCCAAACAAGGCATGGCCGCAGATCTAAAGTCCTAATTCCCCAGGTAATGGGTGAACAAGTCCCTCATCTTCTGGATATTTGTCATGTCTTGATCCCCCAAATAATTAAAGTCCAAGCTGGGCATTTATTTAACATCCAAAGCATTCTCAGTAGGGGGAACACAATAAAGCCAGTTACTACAGCAGATATCCTATAAGAAGGCAGTAAAATCATTTGAGATTTTTGATGGAAATGCTTTCCATTGGAAAAAAATATTCAATTCTGGGAACTGATGTGTTCTGTCAGAATGTCCTGACTCTGATGAAACAGTACAAATAAAATAGAAAGAAAATAATCAAACCCCAACGATTTTCATAAGGTCAAATGCACTGGCATATCTCTGTTCAGTATTTTAAATTACTTTTTCTGGTTTTATGATAACATTACAAATTGGATGACCAAGAAGTAAAAAATTAAAAATGTTTTATATTCTGCTTTTATCTGAATCAGATGAGAGACTCTTGGCCTCATTTTAAATGAAATATTGTGTTATTCAGATGGTGCAAATGTTTCATCAGGTCACTTTTAGAAAAAAACCTCAAGAAACTGTAGCTTTATAGAACAAACACTGTACAAAGTGAAATAAAATTGCATAATTAAAATTTAGGAGATATTAGTAGTACAAGAAATACTTGTGAAGAAAAAAATTTTCTTCTCCGATCGGCTCAAGATAGAATTGGTTTTACTGGTTTTACTCCTAGAAAATGAGAAAACAATTTTGTCTATGAGCATAACAAAACTGGTAAACTTAAAGTGTAAACTATAAAGTCATAAATTAAATATAAAACCAATTTCAGGAATGATCAAATAACAACCCATTTTCTGCTATGGATTTGTCACTGGAATACCCCTTAAACTGCTTTTTCCCATGATTTTTTGAAAGTATGATATATTCAGCTCCTCAACAAAATTCTTACTAGTTAAAACATTAATCATTCGTTAATTGTAATTACTTAGCCTGTGGAAAATTTGGGAATGGAATTAGACTGTGACTACAAGTCAAATAAAGTTTGCCTTTCCTATTGATTTAAACATTTTTGAGACAGATGTTCAATATGGTTTGCTTAGCATTTTTTTTTTTTTTAATGCTTGGTCAATGTGCTGAATAATAATTGAACTCCCTCTTTACACAATTTTTGTATCACGTAGAAGNTAGAAGTTACCTTGTAATCATCAATTTTCCTAATAATAGAGGACAGCACATATATTGCTTTTCTGATACACTTGCACAAAACTAAAAACAAAGATATTTTTGAGCTTCGATACTTTTTGTTGTTCAATTGAATGTACCCGACAACATTAAAAGTTATTTAAAGCCTGCAGTAAACACTGTGACAACTTCTTTAAACACCTTTTTCAGTGTCACAGTCCAATGCCCTTTCCTTTAGTTATGCTCAGAAGGCCAGACCCTCAACAGGTTTTCAGTGTTGGGATGGGGCACTGTCTGCATCTGACACTGGATTTTCTTCAGCCATTCAGGACTATGAAAGTTAAGATCAAGGGATTAATTTTTCCATCATTACAGTAACTGTTTTTTCTTCTTTCCCTTCCTTTTTTCATATCACTTTTATTGTTGATGATTTCAGCTCTGTTAAGAAAATACTCTTTTCTTTCGCTTAACTTTTTGCAAACTGGGTAGGGATACTTTCAGAGCCAGACAACTCTTTCCTCTCTGTCCATCCATCTGTACCAGAGAGCCTCTCTGCAACACAGGCCTCTCAAAGCTTCTGATACCTCTGGGACATCTCTTGGAATGCAAGAAGTTCATGAACACCTGAAGAAATGGATTTGTGTCTTGCAAGGCATTGGATTTTTAATTTAATTACAACAGTGATTCACCTCTTCCTGTACCTGGGTCTGCAAGTGCAGAGACATCAGGCTGCCTTAGTCCCAGGCACAAATCAGTACCAGGTGCCGGGGAATGCAGGTGGGAAGAAAAGGGAAATGAATGGTCCATCCACTTGGAAAAACAAAGAAGCAAATAAGAATTCCAGAATAACTGCTCCTGTAAAAGGTATCTGCCCAGTTTGAGAGCTTGAGGTTGGTGGTGAAGATGTTTATCTATTAAATGTACCGTGATTTGAGCTGTCAAAATGATACTCACTTTGCAGGGAAACTGGTATTCCAAAAAAAGTTGAATTACTTTTAAATTTAACAGAAAACTCAGATTACTACTTTTAGAAAGTTAGAAGTGTGAGATATTGATTCTTACATTTTCTGTTGATTTTTTTTATATATATATATATATATAAAAAGAGGAGAGAAACCAAACTAAACCAAACTGAGGAAAGGAGAATTGAGTCACTAATCAAAATATTTCGGCCATCATGGTAAAACTTTGCCAGTTTGTTTTTTTTTTAACTCTAAATGACAAAAAAATAGAATGTTTCCTGTCACATTAGGTCATAATAATGTAACAATATAAAAATGTTTCTTTTTACAGCAAATAAATAATTCCCTAATATTTAAAGCTGCTATGTATTTTTTTCCATGGGTTCCTGAACCAATCACACATTATCACTTCTAGTGGTAGCTTATTTCACTTACTTAAAGTCTATTTTTCTAAACATAAATTTGAATAAAAGCAGTGTTATTTTCTCTTTTCCATTCAGATTTCAACTATAAAGGTAATGACATTTTATTTTAATGTATTACTTATTCATGCAGTTCGAATCTCCTGTAAAACACTTACTTTTAAAAGAATGTCTGAAAATATTCCCAAATGTGGCAAAAAAACCCAAACATATTTATTTGGAACAATTCAAATTGTTTTATTTTAAACTTAATACCAAATTGATGCTGCCTCTGCAGTTCCCACCATGACCTCCCATAACGTGACTCATCGAAGAGAACCATGTCTATTATTATACAGCAAAAAGTAGGAGGTTTTGCTTTTCTCAAATACTTTTAGCTAACTTTCCCCCCATTTCCAGTGAAGGTAAAGGTAATAATTTATTGCTTAGCAGAAAATTACAAGACTTTCATAGTGACTCATCTTTGCTGGTTGGGTTGGACGTGAAAGCAAACACACAGCTCAATTTTTTGCCACTTTCTTCTAATCTGATTTATTCTTAGGCTGAAGATTTGGATACTTTTTGAATAACAAGATGGATCACAATGTGACGAGATTTTGACATGTTAAAATCTTTAAGCTCTTCAGCTCTAAGTTTCTGTACCAAGGGCAGGGGGACGAACCCGACTGACTTATTGGCTTCACCCTCCCCTTCAGCTTCTCCAAAATTTTGTGCTGGCCATCAAGCTGAACCCATATTTATATTCCTTTCACCAAAGAACCAACGTTTACAGCAACACCACAGACTGCATGTTCTTCTTCTCTTTCATGTCTCTGTTTAACTGAGGTGATACAATAAAACCTATTAACAAGGATACGAAGTCCTTGTGATACTCACAAAATTCCCCAGGTTACCCCAATCCACAGGAAGGGACTCAGATGCGGGTCACAGGCCCAATTTCATCAAGCCTTGCAGGTCATTATATGGGAAGAAGGACTCCTGTCATGAACAGTGCATTAATAAATAAAAATGTGTTGTCTTTCTGAGAACTCCTTCCTACAAAGAAGCATAGAAATGATGAAGATGTTCTTCCTTACAGACATTTTTACATACGCAAACTAAAACAATAATTCAAAGTAAAAATTTCAAAAGAGGATGGATACAGAGCATTTGAAGGTCAAGACTTACAATGTAACTATAAAGGACAACATCAGCAAAACATTGCATTTGTCTTTCCATATTTGGTCATGACATAATTAATCCAGTCCAAATCCTTTTGTAAAAGAAATAACTAGCAAGATAATTTTAATGAGTTTTAAATTGCATCTTATACTTCATATTCTCTCAAAATTTGAATATTGGTAATAATTCCACCACCGAAATATTTTCTTCTATTATAGTTTCAATAACTACGGCTTATGCAAGCTAAGATATGTCTTAGTGGAAGAAAAGAAACTTTGGATCATATATCATTAACCTTAGGCCATATTTTAGTCTTCATTTCGAAAGGTTTCCCTTTTTGTACAGTTTATTCATTAGGCACTGCCTGCTTACAACAGGCAAATTCAGCAAACATTATTTATCAGAGTTCCTTTGTAGGCAAACCACTGCCTGGGTTTCCTGTTGTGTTGTGGAGGACAAACCAAGGAGGCAGACTCAATGAAAATAAATGGTTGATGCCCAGGTTAGTGATGTATTTCTTTAGACATAGTGGAAATGTTCTTAAATGCTGCAAGGACACACAGTAAAGTGTCCCAAGAGGGGACTAACTCGTGCTCTGACCTTTTATATCAGTTTGGTTATAGCGTGTATTCAGCTACCCAATTAAAAGAAAAAAGAGATAGAGGGATGAAGAAAACACATATAATCCACAGCAGTATCATCTTGATGCCTCTGATTCTTGAACTGAGTTATGCCTTACTAATAGGCTACAATGAGGGCCTCAAAAGCTAAAGTTCAAGGACCATAACATTTTTTGAGAAAATATTCTAGACTGATTTAAAGTTTTTTGATCAACAGCTCTTTTTATGAACCTGTCAATTTTTTCCTGTTATATAACACCTGGGTTTTCTGCCCACTTCTTACTTTCTTGTCTTCAGAAACCTGGAAATGAAAAAAATACGTCCTTATTTGAAAGGAGGAGGAGATTCCTTACATCAAAGAGTAAACAGCACATTTCTATCTCAGTAAATGAGGTCATTTTGTTATTTCTCCACTCTTTTCTTTCTTTCCCTGGATACTAAAGCCTGAAACTAAATTATCCCTACTTCATTTTCTGAGGAACTAAAAAGGTAAATTTTGTATACATCATAATTTTTAATAACCACAGAGGTTTAAATCTTGTAGTTTGTAGGTAAATGCAGCGTTTTCTTTTAGTTAAAAGAATAGATTATTCTTTCTCTAGCATTTCACTGTGTTATTTAATTGCATTGTGGATTGCATTTCTTATCTGTGTAAAAGTTGAAAAGCTCTATAAATCATTAAAAAAATATGATTTTTTTTTATATGATACCGAAGGGAATATTGTCATACTAGGAACAATATTTTCAGAAGTCTGTACTTATTTTTTCTTTGTTTGATCATTGCATGTTTACTATGGATGTTGGATTTATGGAAGACATTCACTGGTCTTATTTCAAATTGTAGGTATTCATCAGTTTCCAGAATCCAAATTCCTTTTTTCCCCAATGTCAACTTGAGTTCTATTGTTGAGCCAATGGAACCACGTTCAAGTCTATAAATTCAGGTGACATTGACAAGTTTAAGTTTCATCAATGTCATCAATCATGAACTGATGAATAACAAAGAGTTTTCAAGGATTTCTTATCCAACAAGAATTTGTTGTAAAAGAAACAGAAAATCATCTTTATTACATCCACGACTGGTGCTAACCCACATCCAGTGAGATACTTTACTGGTGCAAGAATTGCTCATTCAACTGAAAAAAGTTTGAAGGAGTGGCAGTAATAGTTGTTACAATGGTGCAATTACTTTCATAACTGAGAAAACATTCATCAGTTTTATTTTAAAAAGAAATTGTCTTGTTTCCAAAATTCCATTGTTAATCTTTTTAAAGAATGGCTGAAGTCTGAATAGAATTATGATACCCTTCTGTCAGGAAGAGAAAGATCAGAATTACAATACTCTTCTGTCAGGAAGAGAAAGATTACATTACACTTCATATTTTATGTGAAGAAAATTGTGGCTATTTTGGCCATAAATATAGCCTGTAAGAAGAAAAAATACTGAATTTGGTTTGCCAGTGCAATGCTATTGTGCCAGAGTAATATAATATCCACACAGATATGATAGGTGCTTTCAAAAAAGTACAGATATGTAACATGATGCAGTACACTGCAGATGAAACATTCTCTTAAAATATATATCCTGCATAACAATTTCAGTGCTGAAAAGTGGTGGGTGGATTTCTTATTATTGATTTTACCATCTCAGGCAGTTGGAGGTCATCATACATTTACACAGGAAATCCTACAAATCCCAGTAGTTGTAAGTGCACTGCCTCAGCCTTTTTTTCTGGTGTTTTTTTTTCCTTTTTTTTTTCATTTGGTTGGTACAGCAGTAAACATAGAGAATAATATCCTTACTGCTTAGCAATTTCTTTTATTGTCCTTTATATTATACACAATCTTTTGGTGGGAAAGCCCTTAAGAGAAACAAAATCAATAGGACACTATGAAATTGTAATAGGAGTCTACAAAAATCACTCTAAGAACCATCAAATATAATAGAAAGTGATAATATCTCCATAGGGCTTTTCTTTCTTGGACAAAGAGGCTAATAATTATAAAAAAGGTAAAAAGCTTGTTTGCTTTTATTTAGTAGGTTGTCTTATATTCCAGCATGGGCTGAGGGAGGAAAGGTGTGACTGTAACTCTGAACATATCCCCGAAGTGTAAATGCAGAGGAAAAGCTCAGCCCTCAATGGAGGACTCGCTTCCCAAAGGACTCATGGAAAAAGATTCTTCCAGAATATCCACTGTGTTTCGAAAGGGAAAATGGCATAAAAATGATGGGAAATACTGGAGTGCTGAGGGGTTTATTTCTCCAGGCAGTTTGAGATCACTGGGTGATAAATTTCCAAAGCAATTCCTGAGATACTGGGCTGCATCAAGGCCATTCAGAGAACAAGAAGGTGAATCAGCTCCTCCATAGAGCCACCAGTGCTTCTCTACTTATCCCTTGGAAGGAAATCCCAGAGGAAAATGCTTTAGGTTTTTGCACAACCCTTTTTTTAAGTTTTTGTTAGCAGCCTGCACACTCTATCACAGTCTGAGAGCTTTAGCTGTGAAAGGTTCCTTCCTGTAATGGCCTATTCTTATGAGCTGATGACTCATAAAAGATCTAAGAGTAACACTGAGAGCACCACAAAGTTATTCTCATTTAATTTCTATGTTCAGTGATATTCTTAAAACCTTTCAAGAAGTTTGAGAGGCAAAGACAGTGTAGGTCCTGATCCAAACTTACCTACAGTCGGTAAGAACTTAGACTTTGATTTATTTAATCCTGATTTAGCTAGATAATAAAGCCAGTGCTGAATTTTAAGTGTACAAATAGTTCTATTAAATCTGATGAGTTTAACATTATGCATACAAATCCCTTTCCAGATTAGGGTATATGTTAATCTGTAAAACACAGATAGAACTTCTCCAATAAGCTTCCTTTTCACAACTAATAAATTCACAATGGGGAGACTCAGAATGACTATTTCAAAATTATATTCAAAGATAAGTAAAAGCTTCAATAATCTGCTGGGTTGGAGACTGGAATATTCCCTGTCAATTTTAGTACTTCTGAAACCTGTAACCACGGGCTCTTCCTCACTCTGTTAACTTCTGGTGTCTTGTGGAGGTGTTTTGATCACTGTCTGCAGACACCTGTCTTTCCTATACAGTCTATTCAGCCTCCTAGCTTTGGATAGCTAAAATATCCAAGTTAAAAGTCCTGGAGAATATGAAATATGTGGTGAACCCATCCTCAGCCAACGACGAAAGATGTGTCGAACCCTCCTCTTCCATATCAGTACAAATTTATTGAACCGAGTGGAATTAAGACACATTTGCACTAAGTATTTGATTCTGTATTAATCCTAAAATTGTTTGTTTACCTGTACAGTAAGACCAATCCAGATCAAGAGCTGAACAGCAATGACAATAGCAGGAACATTAGTGTACCATTAGTGTTCTATTTTCCTCCATATTCCAGCCACAGGAACACCACTCAGCCCATATATTCATCAGAGTGTTTTAGTGTACCTTTTAAATTGTCACCATTCTCTTTGCTCCATTAATAGAACTATTTGCATGAAAGAAAGAACAAATTGTCTTCTAACTGGTCTATTACAAGGTACATTAATGAATATAGTGGAACTTTATTAGTGCTTTAATATGAACCCGTTCACTTCAACGTTGTCTTTGCTGTTATTGTTATAATGGCATGCTTGACAGACATCAAAGTGCTGCCAGGTACAACAAACAATGTATTAGAAAGCAACTTTTATGCTTGTACTGTTCTTTTTTCCTTGTAGAACAAGTATTTTCCAAGCAACATTTACCACCCTCGTTTGATGGCCACTGATATATGGGCATCTTAAACGTATTTGCCAAGCCAGGCGCTTCAAGTTTCACATGACTTTGTCCCACTAAAGTGACTTTTTTTTTTTTTAACAAAAAACAGTTGTAAAATAAATTCTGAGGAGCAGAGCATTAACTTAATGTTTTATCACATTAACTAAACTATATCCTGTAAAAAAACTGCTATAAAACACTGCATTAAAGTTAATGCAAGACTGAATATTATACACGGGCATATTCACTGCAACTTAGATCCTCACTAGGAGCAAGCTTCCATGAGAAATTGGCTTGACTAAACATGGGAAAATTAAAGCTTATATTAAGGAGGAAAATGACCTTCTAGCACATGGGTCACACATATTTATTTTTTTTTAAGGCTGGCCATGATCATTCAATATCAGAAATGAAAAGGCAAATTAAAATGCCTTGTTCCTTGTTACAGTTGTTATTCACTGGTCAGCAAAGGCTAAGGGCCACCATGGGATGGGCTGGATGTAAATGTCATCCACAGAATATAAAAATGTAGTAATTCCATAGTGATTTCTCACACTGTCCCAAAGCATCATCACAGTTTCTTGTGTTAGAATCATTTTTGGACATTTTCTGATAAGAACAGTAAACAGTTTGTGCATCAATAAATTATTACATAGAAGGCAAATATTGTAAAACCACAATATTTTCTTTGCAAATATAAAGATAAATTTTTTGTTGCTCATGTGACTCTGTTCTGTAAATGTATTGCTATAAATGTATATCTAAATGATACATAAAAATATGTGCCATGTGTTGGATAAGGTTGCAGTCCTTTCAGAAACAATAAAAAATAATGGGAATTAAAGTCAAAATCTTTAAATAAATTGATACTAAAGAGAGATACTTAACAAGACTTTTTGTACATATATATCTATACACATACACACACATATATAACAATCTCATGTGAAATTCCTATGATTAAATACAGCAATGACTTCTTCAATGATTTATGTTCTCTGTTTCATTGCCAAAGTAATTTGAATGTTTTGAGGGGGTTGGGTTTGGTTTTGCTTTTTGTTTGTTTGGATTTTTGCTTGTTTGTTTATTTGTTTTGCATTTGTTGTGGTAGTGGTTTTCTTGTGCTGTTTTTTTTTTTTTTTTTTTTCATAAATCACCACATAAAACTCTAAATGCTTTGTCCTTCCTTTTTGGAAGAAATACAGAAAGACTTTACCGAAAAGTAAAGTAAAAAACCTTTTGCAAGATTATGTCTTACTCTTTCATCTGTTTTAAAACAAAGAATTACAAGTGGGGGCAGGAATATCTTGAGTCACCTTGTTCAGGGAGACCTACCAGTGACAGTGATGGGATTGTGATAAATATTTACAAGTGTGCATGGAACAGATATCTTTGACATGACCTAATTTCACTCCATATTCATAATCTGCTCGTTCATAATCGTTCATCAGCTCGTGTGGTTTTTTTACAAAGTACTGTTTGTCAAAAAGGTTTGAAGAAAACTTAATCTGGTAAAACGGTTTAAACATCTCGAAAGTACAATGAGGTTGAAGTTAGCGTTTATGTTTATATTCATGAAAATCATTATTGTCTGAGCATTTCTATGCTGCTTTTTCTTCCAAGTTGATAACACAGGCTGACGTACCACGATGCATTTTTTATTAAGTGTTTGATTATTCAGTTTGATTTCCTGAAGGCTTTGTTTCTAATTTACTGAGGAGGGAGGAGATCAGCCCAAACTTTGTGCAGAAAAATGAAAATAACATATCTTATGGAGACCTGTCATGATGTGGCACAATTATATGAGGCCAGTCTTTATGAGGCCATAGAAATAATCTCAGTTCATGGTAAGTATCAATGTGACAGAGCATATAATATTATTAGGAATATTTAAAAATAAATACGTACTATATAAAATCCTCAAAATTTAGGAAGTGAGAAGGAAGACACAATGCCATCAGATTTAACTCCCATTTTGGTGTTGATTTTGCAACATTTATATTGCAAAGTCTAAAACATCTCACAGCTGCAATTATGTCATGTTAATTCCAGAGTTCAGCATTACTGTAGTGACAGTTTCCAGTCTAGACAGAGGACTATTAACCAGTCCAGTTGGCAAAGTGACTCCAACTAATCCTTCTCTGATGATAAATTTAAATTTTAAAAAAAAAAGTTTCCTACCTTCTCAAGGTTTAAAAAGAGATAATTTAGTTTAAGTGATGGATCACATATTTTGCACTCCATCACAGCATATAGTATGGTAGGTTTAATATAATTTACATGTTGATTAACATCATATTAAAATTTATATGTAAAAAATATTAGGATTGAATACTATTAAAAGATTCCTCCAGAAGTCAGGAGAAGAGTGTGCGAAGAAACAGCAGTATCAAACCTTTGGGTCCTTTGGCTAAATCTTGTCTAATTATCAGGAATCATGATATTCACTGTCAGAAATGCAGCAAAACCTTTCACTAATTTTTTATCATTCATAGATTCAGTAAAATCCAGCTTATCCAATTTTGTGTTAGAGGCTGGTAACACATGCACTGGAGGAGATGCAGGTAACTGCAGTGTCATTCCTCCTTTACATTATTTTTTTTTAATATCATATATACTTGTTTTATGGATATATTTCTGCTGCTGTTAGAGGGGGTTGGAGTATCAAAGGGAAATGTACATTTCAAGAAGGATAAAATTAAGAAAAAACTTATGTGATACAGCAGAAAACATGTATATTTATTCTAGTAGAAAGTCTTATGGGATTTTGAGTTGGAGGAGTTCACGTGGAAAGTAGCCAGAAATAGAGGCAAATTACATCAGCATAAATTTATCTCTGTGTTTAATTCAACGTTTTATAGTCCTGATACAAATACTCACACAGGTTTTTTGAAACCACAAAGCACAGCAAACATAATCAGTGAGATAGAAAGACTCAACCAATTTCTTTCAGTTATTAGGCCTCTGACATTCATAAATCACCAGGAAGGCTGACCAGATATTCTGAAGCCTGTCCAATTTATCATTGCATTGATAGGTTACACTTTCTAAACTTGCTTGTTCATTCTGATCATTATACTAATTTGAAATGGCAAGATAAATCATAGAATACCAGGTTGGAAGGGACCTCAAGGATCATCTGGTGCAACCTTTCTTGGCAAAGACCTGGTCTAGACATGGCCCAGCATCCTGTCCAGACAAGTCTTAAAAGTGTCCAGCTTTGGGGAATCCACCAATTCCCTGGAGAGATTATTCCAAAGCTTATATTGATTTCACTAAGACAGTATTTCTTGCCATTTGAAGCATTGTTTAATTTCTTTTCCCCTCAGGTTTAGGCACTGGCCCAGGAAAGCATCTGTGCACAGAGTTAAACATGTACTCACTTTACTCTCAGTTTAAGCATCTACTGAAAGTAGTAAAGCATTTAAATAATTCCTTTAAATGCCTTCTGCATAGAAACCTCAATATCAGCAATTTTTGTAGAAGGCTATTGATTGCAGCTGGCCCTGGTGTCACCTGCAGCTCCTGGTTCTCTGGCTCTGGCTCACCTGCTCCAGCCACAGTCTGCCCTCACTGTTCCCCCTTGCATTGTGAAAACATGCATAACTCATCAAAAATACATTAACTTCAACAACTTTCCTGATATTACAGGCTGAGTGTAAGATGCACTTGTAAAACTGAGGCTGCATTTTGCAGAACAGAAAAATCATTGGAAAAATCTTAAATGTTATGTCAATCAAATAAAAAAAATGTGCTGTTTTAGTGAAATCTGCTGGTTTGTTGCATTTCACAAAAGGAACAAAGCCCCTTCCCCAGGTCTAAAGGGTGGCATGTTGCCTCCAGCTATTCATTAGAATAAATGGTGCTCCAAATGTTCTTTGTCCTAATTATACAGTGGTTTAGATAATGTGTGGCATTTATAGAGATGAGCCTTGTCAAAAGGAGGACACACTCAGATGACATGTCAACCTACAGCACACACTCAATTAAACACTGCCATAAATAGCAGAGGGAAAGAGGAAAACTTTGTTATTTACCAAAGGGCAAAGTTCATTTAGATAATATTCTTGATTCTCACTGCTGCCCATTCCCCTTTCTGAGCTCTACCATTATTCTTTTCATTTTTTCCCTGTTCCTCTGGGATTCACAGAGCAAACTGCTCTTCACAAAATCCCTCAGAGAGTTTTCTCCTATAAAGTGCTAAGGAAAAGGTCTGTCCCATGAGTTCACCGCTGAATTGGTGATGGCCCTCATTTTAATGCACGTCTCTCTCTGCTTTCCCTGACTGAGCTCTTGAGTCAACAAAGTCACCACCAGATCTTTGCATTAAAACTTCTTCAGGTTTTTTTTTTCCACAGCTATCACTCCTGTCATTAAAATATTATGGATGAATGCTCAGCATCATCCAGTAGTGTTTCTAAGCCCACTATTGCCTTACATTTTTAATGAACAGATTGGAGGAAGACTGACTAATTCTTTGAAGGAGCAACTATAGCAAATCATGTCTAAAAGTTTAAAATTGTTATAACAATTATAAAAAATATAAATTATATACATTATATACAAATAATATAATATAAAATTTAAATATTATAAGCAATTATAAAATTATAAGTTTAACGTTTATACATTATGACAAGAACTATGAATTACAACATTTATATAAATTATAAATAAATTCTATATTATATATTGAGTCCATCTATATATAAAGTATATGTTTAAATTTATAACACAGGAGCACCCAGGGCTATCAGCCAAGAACCTGATTTCCATTGTGCTCAGCATTATACTGACAAAAAATTAAAAGATAATTTTCCTATGCCGAACTTTTAAGATGGTCGAAATAAACGACTGGAATATCTTGAAGGAGTATTTAAAGATTAAGCATTTTTCTGTGGGTTGATGGTTTGTTACTCATTCTGCTTTCTTAGGAAACTACCTAAGCAAAAGCTTAATTTTAATATGTTTGACTTGATTGGACTTAAGCTTGCACTTAATTACTTGAATCAGGGCCTATTAAGTAGCTCTACAGATATTGATAAGCTGTGTAATCTTTCTATGCAAGAAGTGTGAGCATGGAAAACACCCATAAATGAGAGTCAACATGAGAGTGAAACTAATCTGTTGGCTGTCCAGGTACCAGTTCCTCTCTAAACAGTGGTCCATCCAAATCAGTGAGTATCTGGAAGACAGTGTCACTTAAGGAGTAAAGAGACAGTCCAAACACGTTAATCTCAAAGGATTACAACCAGTGCAAATGGAAACAAACTTTCTAGGTCTTTTCCAAATTAAACAATTAACTCTAATATTCACATCCTCGGAGACATTTCAGTTGAGCTAGCATGTCTAATTTATAATCGATGATTAACAGAAGATGCAACTAATTTGTCTTTGTTATTTGATTTTGCCACAGTCAAATTTACTCAGTAAAATGGATTGAAACAATGTTCTAAAGACTGGTAGGCATTGAATTAGAAATCCGGTATGTGGCTTCTTTGTAGACCAGCATTAAATAGATGTATTACAGGGCAATATCTCTTGCATTAAGTAGTTTTAACAAATTAATTTTGACCCATGAGCCTAATAAAGTCTGTTAAGTAGGCCCAACCTCTCTGTTAAGTTAAATGGAGACTGAATATTTAATTATTTTAATTGTCTGATAAATTTGAAATTGAGAAAGTAACAGCCCTGCAAATCTTAAAATATATTTTCAGCCCTGTGTGTCATTAAGCATTACTCTAACAATTTTACTGCATTCAAGAGGTTACAAAGTCAAGCCCAGCCACCCCTGATTGAATGAGAATTGCACATTAGTTCAAGAAAAATAGTTTTCCAGAGGTTAAAGTGCCAGTTCAGGCAAGCCAAGACACATTTGCAGAAATATTTAGAATGGTGATTAGGCAGCAGAAGAACTAACAAAGATGGGCAGCCTTAATAATGATAAAATATATCATGCTGAAGTCAGTTGGAGTCATTCTTATAGTAAAGGACTTGAAAGTTTAGTAGTTTATATATGAAGAACCATCACTTTCATAGTCATCTTCTATTGTAAACACAGAGATGTAAACATTTAAATATGAGGCAGCTGTCCCAGAACTCACTGTTAGACACAGCATGGCTGTGTGTACCCTCCCAGCTCTCCCAGTTCCCAGCCTGTTCCCCATTGTTTCTGGGGGGGGTTTAAGAGTTTTCTGGCACAAACTTACCCTGATGCACTTCAGCTAATCACACTTTCACAGAAACCTCTCATGCCTGCAACACCATACCTTGCACTCGGTTTAAAATGGCACTGCCATTGAAAGGACTGTGTCCTGCATCTCCCAGCCTTTGGCATCGGATTTGTGACACCCATCCACAAGGAATTTACTGAACAGCAAAATACCTGTATTGTCCTAAAGCAACGGGGTGCAGGGAATTAAGAAATATCGAGGGCTAGAGGTGAAGATGCAAGTAAACTATCAGATAGCAGTATCTGATTATTCAACTCCAGCTCAAGTATAAAGATTCTGAGCAATCTAATTTCTGAGCAGCACCACTGAAGTCCGCAATAATTGAGACTGTGACATTTCCTAGAAACAGCTTCCAAAGAAAATTTGAGAGAGAGATTTTTAACAAGGATCGTGAATAAGCAGAAAAGTGACTTTGCTATTGAGAGGGAGAAAAGTATTTTTCCTTCATGGGAAATGGCCTGGGCAAATATGTGCTTGTAGAGGTGCAGATGGAAAAGACACCAAAGAGTAGAAATGTTGTGATTGTAGATTTACATATTTACATGTGTCAGGATAACAAGATTTAATTCACTCCACCAAAAAACCCAACTGAACAAAAAAACCCCCAACCAAACCTGTGATTGTTAATCACCAAGAATTATTTATTCAGGCCATTGGCCCCAGATACCAGTTCTACCTTCAGACCTGTTGGAACATTGCTTTTCTTGTGCAGCTTTCTTACTTTTGTGGAGGACCTACTGCACAACCTGATATTTTCCTTCAAGATTTTTTCCCAAATTATTTGAACTGAAATTATCTATAGTTTACGGGTATGCATTGCAACAGGCCTCTTAGATACATATATCCCGAATTTTCTATCTTTTAACTTTGCATAATAATCCAATAAGAACACGAAATAACTCAACTGCGGTAACTAGGTCTAATCTCTTCAAGTAATTATTTTACTAAGACAAAAAAAAAAAGTATTTCTGAAAGTGCTCTCTCCAGAGGATGGTTCTACACTGGACATCAGACAGAAACTCATCAGCCACAGTAAAACAAAGAGGAAAAAAGCAGTCACTATGCTGAGAAGTCATCCCTGTTAAAATCAATACTGTGATTAATGCTAAAACACAGGAGATCAGAATCCATCATGCAATATTTTTCCTGCCTGTACTGTTATTTTTATAGCTTTAACTTTGCTATGCTGAACTGCTTTGCTTCTGAATAATTGCTGGAAACCAGCTCAAACCCTTTCTGGAGAAACAAAGGGAGGCTTAGCAGGGAAGAAAGAGGATGAGAAGGGATGAAAACAAAGTGAAAGCAAATCTTCATTATTTATATGAACTTCAGAGAGTGAACTAAACCGTACAACCTGGCAGGTAATTCCTGCTGAAATTGCTGCAAAGTCTTTCAAGGTTTTCTGAGACAAAGTTACTCCCTCCCTGCTGCAGAAACCATTGAGTGACCCTGGACCTCCCTGGCGAAGGACTGGTGGTCACAGTATTTCTGTCCCTTCCCTTGTTCTGTTCTTTTCTGAATTCATTTTCCACTGCAACAAGAATCATGTCCTCAATTTCTATCCCCTGAAAAGCAAACACTGCAAAGTAACCATGACGCATTGATATATAATTTTAAAAGACGGGATCAAGTTCATATAATTAAAAAGTATCAGTTCAGAATATTTCAGTCTTTCAATTTCCCTTTTTATTTAAAGTCTTTGATTGCTGTAATAAAGAATGACCTTGATACATAATAAATATGTTGGTTTTCTGATAGTTTAACATAAAGTTGCAGTGTGGGATAGACTGATTTACAGAAAGGGATAAGATTGTTTTTGCTTGGATTCTTGAAATTAAATAACTAATCTTGCATTTTCTAGTGGACGATGCCCCTGCCCATGGCAGAGGATTAGAACTAGATGATTTTTAAGGTCTCTTCCAACCCAAACCATTTGAGGGTTCTATGATCTGCAAAATTTGGTTGGGGACATATCAATATTTGCTGTACGGAAACGTGACTGAGCGTGTCGTGCAAGAACACAAATAACTTTTTCTACCAGTAAAACTACAGTTTAGAAATTAGTCATTAATTCAAGCTAACCCCCATCCCCATCTACCTACAGTGCCTTGGCATAGCCTGTTGCACCTTCTCACCACTGCTGGGAACTGACTGGTGAGTGCCAGAAACTTCATAAAGAGGGAAAACCGACATTGGAGCATCTTAGTTACAGAGTGTTAACTTCTGAGTCCCACACACATAAAGTTGTTACTCTAAAGAGAATAACAAGGAGTAACCCTTAGCTATGAAAAAAAATACAACAGAGTTCTCTTCTACTTAAAATCTATGCGCAAAAAAAAGGAGAAAAACAACTCATTCCCATATTTTCTGCTTGGTTGGGCTCTCTATTTATAAACAGACCCCGGAGACATGGCAGTCTAATGCACTGTGCCCTTAGTATTGTCCCTCTTCCACAACAATAGCCCATAATTTCTGAACAATAGAAGTGATTTGCATTAACCTTAAAACTGACATGGGCTGAACGTGTTTTTAAATCCCTTCCTGACCTTTTGATCTCACTACACTAATATATAAAAACTGCAGTAGTGTTGTCAGCGTGTATTTCACAATTTTGCTGAAGACCATTATTTAACCATTGCTAATTATAACAATAAATGATTTAGCATTAATTACAAAGTCCTATAGTAGAGAAGAGGTACCCATATTTTATACACCTAGCAGATTTTATTAGACAGCTATATTGGGCTTTGCTTTTCATCATCTTGCACAAGTTTTTGCATCAAAGGTTTCAGTTTGACGCTTGCTTTCTTCCTTTCTGTTTTATAATATTATTGATGTATAATTTAACGATGGAATATTTTGAACATGCATGTTGGTAAACAGACAAGGAGCTTTGTTTTCCGTAGGAACAGTGCTTTTTATCTTTTCTTCCTTAAATTGTCAAGACTGCACACTTAATCACATCTGCATGTTGGGCCTCATCTTTAACACCACAAAGTCAACAGAGTTTTGCCACTGATTTTTATTGGAATGGGACTGAGCACACTATTGGTAATGTGCAACTTATAAATGCCATTTGCACACATATCAATTTTATTAACTCCCTTAGTATGGAATTTTCAGAATGTAATAGTTTGGCAGGCATTACTTTAGATTTATAGTGCTCCAGGATGACACTATTAAGCCACATTCACACCTCTAAAAATTGCTATAGCAACAAACTAGGACCGGTTCTTCCTCCACACTGGTGGGTGAGAAATTATCTCAACAACTGAAGCTCCTGCTGCTGTGTTTTGGGGACGCCACTTGACAAGAAAGTGTTTCTGTGAGATATATTCACCAATATACACACACACATCTAAATATAGACACAAATAGCACAAGCAGATGGCCACAAACTAGTAGACCAGAGATAATATGGGAAGGCATGGGATGAGTGGGACTCTCTAACTGAACTGCAAGAGTGGACTTTCCTTTGGGAAGATGTCTTCTGAGTAGGCTGAATAGGAATAGGTTACCCAAGGAAGCAATGAAATCACCGTTCCTGGAAGTGTTCAAAAGGAGTACAAAAGTAACACCTGGGACATGGTTTAGTGGTGAACTAGCTGCTGGCTTAATGGTTGGACTTAATGATCTCAGAGAGGTCTTTTTCAATCTTAACAATTCTGTGATTCTACTCTATGAATCTTTCACCTTCTACAGACCTGGAAACCTGAGACAAAACCTGGAAAGGTGGTTTGGGCACTCCTCAAAATATCAGTAATTCCTATTAAAAAGAGAGAAGTGACTGACTAGTCTGGCTCTCAGTGTTGCCTCCAAAACATCACACAAACTGCAGCTGACCTTGCCAGAGCCCTAGTTCTGCCATTGCAGGGGAAATATCCAAACTGTGATGTTTCTGAAAGTAAAACATACAGAAGGGTTGAACAGACAAGGAACGACGAAGTCAAGCTTTATTGAGGATACTGCTGGAGAGGAACCCCATGCCTGAAACTTTCACTCTTCCTGAAAAACAGGGATAATCCAGAGAGAGACAGACCCAAGTCACAGGACTGATTTCTTTGGGAGAAAAAAAGGGGATTCTCCTTGTCTGAGAGAACAGCTAAGCAAAGAAAATCAGGAGGAAGGGCAGTCTCCTGTAGTTATTTCCTGCACTTAGAGGTTTGTCTTTATCCTGGCTGTGAAAACAGTGTCTTAAAACATCAAATATTAGGGGACCACTATTTTTATAAGGATACTTTTAACTATATCTTTATACTTTTAACTAATCTTTAAATTTCTGTTTACCTAGGGGGGAAAAATGCATTTCTGTCTGCAATGACCTGTTTGGTTATTGTACTTCTAAGTGGTATTCCAGAACCCTGTAATGCATGGTAGAGCCTGAGTCATTTTTTTTGGCAATGGTGACATTCCTGACTAATGCTGAATCATGCTGGCAATGCTATTTCATAATTTTCTAGCGGAAAAGCCACAAGCAACACTTTCATAAAACCATGACCTAAGATTAATTTTCTACAAAATAAAATTAAACTCATTATATACTTCTGAATTCGACATGTCCTCTAAAGAGTTACCTAATTCTGAATTATTACCTTCTAAAGCATTTCTGAACAATTACTTTTTGATAAGATTATAGAGATACGGGTAGTTAGCAGATAATCTTTTGAAATAAGGAGATTTAAAAGTCAGAGGAGTAATCTTCTCAGTGCCTGGAGATGGAGTGTAACCACCACAAAAATCTCTTTGCTTTTTGTTCTTTGAGAGATGATAAAAATAAGCAAACTCTGGATGAAACTGATGCAATGCAGAGATGCTGGGAGGGAGCAGAATAAGGGGGCTGTGGCTACTTCACAGCTCCAGGACTGGTGGGCAGCAAAGCAGCAGGAGCTTCCCTGTTCCATGAGACCTGGTTGCAGGGCACAATCCGATTGCTTCAAAACAGATGCTTGAGCATGGGTGGCCTGCCTTCCCTCTGTGTTCTAACCACTGGGAAACAGATTCTCTCACTTTCTGCAGTAATTTTAATTAGACAGTAATCCAGCAGAAGACTCTTATCCTCCAAGGCATACTGAGACAAGAGCTGAGAGGGCCATAAATCCTATCATCTTAAATCAGCTGTGCTGGATCTAGCCCAAAGCTCTTATGATTCATTGTTCTTAAAGGTTTTTAACTAAAATGTCAAACCATTGCTGCCACTGCCATCAGCTATGTCACCATCCTGGCTCCAGTGTATCCCCTACCTTGTCACTGCATGGCGAGCACAGGATGTTACCACCAGACCCTTCTTGAAAAGGACTTGAGAGGAAGAAGCAGTAAAGTGAAAAATTATTTCACAATTTGCAAGAGAAATAGTGTTGTCCTTGCAAAACATCTACTGCATCACACCTGAGCTGCAGATGTTTCATATCTGCTTCCCTGCATGTCTGCTTGTGCCTGCACGTAATTTGAGTTCTCCTCTGTGCACTCATTTGTTGATACGTGGCTGTGCTTCCAGTGGGTGAATTCTGGAAAGCTGATTTAGCTCACCAGGTATGGAGCTTATTCTTTCCTTTTTTTTGTTAATCTGAGCACTTTCTTGAAGATAATGCAGTCAGTACACCGCTTACATGTACTTAAATACTCTTGCAGAATACATTACCTATTGATAAGATGATATAATTTATTCTTATTCCACTAGTCAGGGAGAATTAAAAGGGCCCTCATTAGACAAAGCAGGAAAAAACCAACTAATAGTGAAGTCTAAAGACAGGAAAACTACCTCTGAGTCTTTAAAAAAACTGAGAGCAGTTCAATACCCAGAGAAATGGGCAAAAATTGGAGGCTACCAACAATCTTTCTGTGAAAATAATTTTAAAATTCTTGTCATTTGGGGCAATACTCTCCATGTCAGTCGAAAAATAATACACATTCTTTCCAACACACTTCAGCTCCTGCTAGCTCAGTTCTGCCTACCTATTTTTAACTTGCTTTGTTCTCCCCATGGCTCAAAGTCTGGAGTATTATTCTAGTGGAAGGTGTCCCTGCCTGTGGCAACAGGATTGGAACTAGATGCTCTTTAAGGTCCCTTCCATCCCAAACCATTCCATAATTATGTGCCAGCTGCATAAACTACCTACTATAATCTGAGGAAATTCTCTCAGTAGTTTTTCTCATTTACCATTTTCTTCTCAGATTGGTTGTTCAGATATGCTTTCCCAAACTTCCCACTATTTTAGCTAGTCTCTTAAATCTCTATTTCCTGCAGAGTGATCTCTGACAAAGCTTTTGCCTCCAACAAAGCCATTCCAAGGATTACTAAACTGCAAATCACGATTGGAAGTATTTCACTCTTAAACCTCAAAGTGAGCTAAACATGGTTTATCTTTAAAAAGTAAAACAACAACAGTCTTCAGACTGACACAGAAACCATTCAGCAAAAAAAAGTGTAAGCATTCATCTAGAGCAAAGGGAAATCTCAATGCAGGTTGAAAACACCAGATATTTGCTCTTGGGTTTTCCCAGGCTGGATTGTTGGTGTTATTAATTTCATGTCTAAACTCAAGTCCCAACTCTTTATTGTCTAGACAGAGTTGTAAAAATAGATGTTGCTAAATGCTACAGTCTTTATAAAGACCTCTACAAAACCTCAAACGAGTGCAACATAGACTTTTATTTTCTATTTTTCCTAAACATATATCAGCTGCTTTTCTCTCCTAAAAAACAGATTGCTTATTCAAAGGAAGGATGGATATATTCTATACTGTCTCACTGCAAAGTAAGAAGCAGAATTCTGCTTCCTTTTTCTCTATCTGTAAACTGTGAAGTCTGCCATCAAATAGCTCCATATTAGTTGTGGGTGTTATAACCTGTCAATCATGCAGGATTATTTAAATTAGCAGGTTTCTTAGACAGTGATTTTCTCCCAGATATCAAGTTATCTCCTTCTTAAAAAGGATACAATAACTTCAGACACCTGTGTGAAAAAAACACATAAAGCTCATGAAACTTGTAGATTTGTTCCAATATATAATTTGGCATTATTCTTAAATTCCATGTAAAGTCTCCTTTATATGAGTTATTTTTATCTTTGGTAATTAAAAATCCAGGACTACAGTTACAAATTTGCTAGTACAGAGGGAAAAAAATAGTAAATCACTCTGTAATCAATTCTCTTTAACGTAGGGGGTATAAAGTTTTTTAATGGTAAAAAATATCCCTACTAGGTGAGACCCTTGATCCATCTAATCCAGCTAGGAAAGGCTGCATGACTTGCCATGGTTCACAGTCTTCGCCAACATCCTCGTTTCCTGGATTAGGGAATTAGTGTAGACATCTCTGCCTGTTCCCCTCCATCAGTATGTTTTTATGGACTTGCTATCCACGGATTTTTCTAATTGTTTTCAGAGCAGTCTGATTCTCTCTGTCTCCACTTCCTCCCGAGACAGTCAGTTCCAGACCTCACTTGCACAGCGCGAGAAAAAAAGTACTTTCCTTCTGTATGTTTTGAACAGATTTTCTTCTAATTCTACTGAGCTTCAGAACCAAGAGGGGTTTGTATTATAATGCTCCTTTGGTCCTTCCAAAACCCAGAACTCTTAGGGCACAGGATGAGGCACTTCCCTCTGTTCCTGTGGCTTTCCAGCACACGACTGTGCCTGCGAAATTCACCGTCCTGTTTGAGGGAGCACATGGACTCCTCCAGGCTTTTCAGCACTACCAGATCACGGCTTACTGAATCCATACATCTTCCTTTTCTGTGAGTCACTCCACTTCATTTGCCTTCAGCTGTAAAGCAAAAAGCCTCCTCAGTGCATAACCTGCCCTTATTCCCTTCATGGACAGTGAGGAAACCTGATCGTGCAGCAGAGCTCCACAAAGCCAGGTAGGGTGTGGATCCTGGGGACCCCTTAGCAGAAAGCACCACAAAACCAAAGGAAAACAAAATTTTTGCTAAGCAACAGCTCCCAGGAAACACCAATGCTGTGACATGCTGTGTAAACAAACTTAATTTAACCATTAAAATTAATCTAAGAATGACCTTTGCAAATGTAGGTTGTAAAGATGTGTCTCTAAGGATGCTGATTTAGAATAAATACCCTTCTCATGTGGTTTCTTAAGTACACATAGCAAATCCCACTAACTATTGCACATAACTATCTGTAAGGCTGAAAAGAATGAAATTAACTAAGAGAGGGGGAAAAAAAAAAGAAAAATTGCAGGAATTGTTTAGCTTGGTTTTGTGAACTAATTCCTAAAGCCTCTTTCAACTCAATTTTTGAAGTGGAATTTAGATAGATGCCACTTGGAGGCACTCTTATACTATTCTGACTTGAAGTTTCTTAGAAGCATTTCATGCAGGAAAACAGTAATTTTTTTTATTTCCTTTTTTTTCCTAATAATCATCTAGAAATGGGTAATTAACAATGGTTTGGGTAGTTAAACTTTGACATTACTTGTATTTATTACCTTGTAATTTTGTCAGATGTAAACAGTCCCCTATACTCTCAATAAAACAGACTTAATTCCCTTATGCAATGGGTGATAAAGCTGTGTCTGTGATGCAATGCTTGTTCCAAGAAGTGGTTAGAAAGGATTACAAACTGCAAACTTACACAAATTACTCGCTTTAAAACTGTGTGGGGTTTTATCACTTTGGATTTGAAATTAAACATCCAGTTTATCATTATATTCCATATATATTAAATTATGAAAAATAATCTTTGAGAAGTAGATTAAAGTATTTCTGTTTTATAGGTACGTATAATCTCTCCATCTTGATTGCATTTTAGATATGGAACTTTGGAACACATTTCATTGTATTTGGAGCACTGTAATTCTAACACAAATGCAAAATTATTGCCAGTCTAAGCAGAGATAACGTTTTGCAAAGCAAGAGTACTTTTCAAATTTATATGTAATATGTTTATTAATATTCAAGAGTTCACCAAACAAAAAATAAATCAGATCAAAAGAAGGCTTGGCCAGCACTTGCAAGGCAACACCTTGCACACCTGTGAAAGTCTAAAAAGGGGCAAAAAAAAGCCCTAAGATCACAGTGTTTTCCTTAATAAAGGATACATAAAAAGGAAAGTGGTCTACTTACAGGGGAAAAACAAAATCATGCTTCAGAAAGCCACAGCCTGAGTTGTTCTCACCCTAAACCAGGGCTGTGCTACCCACTCCCCTGTACCATCTTGCACCTCTGCAGTGGGTCAATCAAACACAATTTGTAAGGGAATGATGAAGGATGCAGTTTCCTGTTTATCCTGCTGGGGATGTGTAGCACTGGACCTGTACTGAGGTGCTGCTGGTAAATTCCACCAGCACAGCCTTATGGCATCAAGCAAACAGCAATTTTACGAGTTCCTCTCACGTCAAATGACCATTTCAAACAGCACATTTGAAAAACGTGTAATTCAGAGACACACCTCATGCTCATGTTTCCAAAGAAATCCTTGCATATGCTCTAGATAAATACTAGGAATTCCTCAGGGTGAAGGAGATTAGCAAAAACTATACTTGAGCGCAGAATAATCCTAAATAGTGAGTGGTGAGGGGTAATACCTGCCTGGGGAGCCATAAGGACAGGCGTGTGCTTACAGAGAATGATGGGTTTCAGCAACGTCATAAAGAAGTCAGCGAGTGGAAACCACCTCATGGGGATGAGGGGGAAGGGCTGACAGCCAGGGAAGTCGACTGCCACAAGAAGGGCAAAGGGAAATGGATATTAAACCTTTGGAAATCTGCCTCTGCTTTCATTCTGCTTTTCAGGGTCTATGTTTCCTTTGCAACATGCGCTGACCACGCTTTTCTGCCAGCCTGGTTTTCTTTCCTGAAATAGGAGCAGCCACAGAACAGAAGTGCCAGATCCCACATCCCTACTCCAACAGCAGGGAAAAGCCAAAGTCCCTGCCCAGCCCACCCCGAAGACCCAGCCCCCACCAAATGTGCTTTCCAAGTAGTAAGTTACCCACGGGGGATTTGTTTTCAATGAAAGTGTCGAGCTTCTACCTGAACTTAAAGTCTCTTTACTACGCCTTTTTATTTTCTCCTCTGCTAAAGACATCTAAGCTGAACATGTACAGCATATGGAAGTAATACTGACTGTGAAAAAGCAATGGAGAGAGTACAAATTTTCCCAGCATTCTGTGGTAGGAGTTTCAGAGCTTACCCCCACACTTCATAGCTTGTTTTTTTTTTGAACCTGCCACCTCCTACTCACCCCTCTATCTTCCATCACTTGAAATACTTTTTGTTTTGCCCTTCTCTCCTTCTCCTGCTATTTACTTTTTCACTCTACCCTAATTTCCCTGTTCTTCTCCCCTGCATTTATTTTTCTCTCCAGTTTCTAGTGCTCCTTTTCTCATTTCAGGCATGTATTATTGGCATAAAAATGTCATCTGCAAAATTAAGGAAGAACTGGAAAGTCACATTGTCCAAGAGGCAGGATGTCTTACAGACCTTATTCTATTCAGAGAAATCTTCTGGCCCTATTCATAATGCAGAGTTGCACTGAGTAAATACCTAAATACTTTTTTCAGTGAACTGGAGGAGTTGGGTTGCCATATCTTCCCACCCCGCCTCCCCCCAGCTAAAGACTTTCTAAACAACAGAAAGAGACAAATAGAATTTGACTTAAACCGAGTACAAATTACATGGAAGTCAAATTTCCTGAGAACAAAGTGATGGAGGTAGCACAAAAGATTGTTAGATTTAATGAGCTATGCATACTTGTCTATAAGATGTTACCCCACCACTGTCAATTCCTGTAAATTTGGTTTTCTGAACCTCTCTCCATTAAGGATGGTCTGGACTCAAAATCTCAGCAGTAGCTGAATCATGGAGGCATCAGACTGTGGCATTAAGGACTCACAAATACCCTTTCTTGGCCCTGCCACTATTTCAGGGTAAATCAGGAGGCACCTCCACAACTTCAGCGTAGGACAAAGACCCCACACAGAGGAAATCAGCTCCAACTATTCAACCTCTCTGCTCAATGATGTTATCAGAACACAGAAAAGGCTTTTCTTCAAGTTAAAAGTTTCCTTTTAGTTAATACTTCATCCACCCTCAGGTCACCAAATGATTTATGCTTGTGATTTTACAGCCAAACTGGTCTCTGATGCTAATTTGACAAGCCAACTGGTGAATCCTTAAAACACTTTCCTGTTAAAGTGACTAGACAGAGTTGAAACTGTGCATTAGGGCGTCAATCACAGAAACCATCTGTTCTAACAGGGCTTTTTGTTCTTTCCAAACTCGAGCTTTCTGAATGAGATGCTGACTGTTTTATAAAATACTGACAAGAATCAGTATACAAGAAATTACCTATTCAGCATCTCTAAGAAATGGTAATTGACAGTAGTCAGTTAACAAGCAAAGATGTTTTGAATGATTAACATTAGGGAGGATGAGTTATAGAGTCTCTTTGTTAATTCTGTATTAAATTAACCTTCCTAGCATTTACAGTTTGAGAATTGCTTTGGAAAACGTTGCATATGAGCCTTAAGTACAAGACATCATTTCCCATGGCTATTCACAACAGCCATAAAATAAATCTGGAAACTGGATGAGCTTTGTTGTCTTTCTGCAAAACAATATTCTAAGGTAATTTTATTTTTAACCATGAATGACTCACTATCACCATCATCTTTTCATTTACCACCCTAATCTTTCAAAACTAAGGAAGAGTGATTCAGAGCAGTTATTAAGAAAACCTTTTCCCCCATGATAGCAGACAAGCAGGAAAGCAGCTTGCTCACCTCCAGCCTCATAGGTTTGAAGGATCCAAGAGTATCAAGCCCAGGGCAAGTGGGTCAGACGTTCCTGGAACAGGAAGACCTCCTGGGGCCCCTTCCCACTTAAATTGCTCTGCAACCCTCAGATTCCAAAATAGTCAGCTTGCACCCTGTGTACCACCATTACAATTCATAGACACAAGGCTGATTCTGCCTTGCCTTAGATACACCAATGCTGATCCTCCGCAAGGTAGAGTCATTATATTGATTTATTTCACACCAAACTCCACATTTGATCTCTGTTTTGCCCCCTTTAGCAGAGCTGACACTGACTTAACCACACCAGGCTTTTCCCAAGAGATAAAATTTTATTGTCCTAGAATTTTTCCTTTCAGATGCTCTAAAGATATTTTGATTGATAACAGATCATCATGGGAAGAAATACAAATATTTTGGACATGGTTATTTGGAAAATTTTTTGCTCTTGACTAACTACATGTCACTGCCATCCCAAACTTCTTATAGCAAACTGTAACCAGTCTCCTTTTGGAATCTGAATTGTCTGTCTTGACAAGACGCTCTCCTATTCTAATGACAAAATTTATATAGCTATAACCAGATAACACTGAGAATTCAAGAAGAAAGAGCATTTTAATATCAGACTCTTGTTAATCTACAAAGAGATTGGTCTTCAGTTTATCCTGACAGTAGCATCTACCAACTTTCTTTACACTGTATTTCCTATAGATCTTTATCAAAAATGTTCATACATATATAGCCGCTGCAACATATTCCTTTTATTCTTCGTGATTCTGGAATGTTCTACAGTCACCTCTTGGTGTGCGGCTGCAGAAGGACCAGTTCTTTCCCAACACACAGCACCAAAAATACATGAAGGCCAAAACAATTCTAAGAGAAAGCAATATCATAGAATCCTAGAAATGCTTTGGTTAGAGGGAACCTTAAAGATCATCTCATTCCAACCCCTGTCACGGGCAGGGGCACCTTCCATTAGACCAGGTTGTTCCAAGCCTCGTCCAACCTGGCCTTGGACATTTCCAGGCATGGAGCAGCCACAGTTTCTCTGGGCAACCTGGGCCAGTGTCTCACCACCCTCACAGCAAGCAATTTCTTCCTAACATCTTATCTAGCCCTGCCCTCTGTCAGTTTGAAGCCATTCCCCCCTTGTCCTGTTACTCCAGGCCCTTGTCCAAAGGCCCTCTCCGGCTCTCTTGGAGCCCCTTTAAGTATTGGAAAGGGCTCTAAGGACTCCCCAGAGCCTTCTCTTCTCCAGGCTGAACACACCCATCTCTCTCTGCCTGACTCCAGGGCAGAGGGGCTCCAGCCCTTGGAGTATCTTCCTGGTTCTTTGGACCCACTTTAGCAGGTCCTCATCTTGTGTTGGGGGCCCCAGAGCGGGATGCAGCACTCCAGGTGGGAGTCTCACTTTAGGGAAGAACCTGTCCACTAATGTCATTAATGTGTTGATATACAAAAGAAGAAAATGGGTGAGTGAACATGACACTACACTTTATTTTTCTATATTAAAGAAGTATGAGATCATATATATATATATCAGCATTCCTTTCTACCAGCAGGCTGTGAAGCTCAGGATGCTCTAGGTGTTCTCTGCAAGGCTGCTCAACAGACTGCAGGGATAGAACAGACCTTCACTCCATGAAATCCTGCTGACAGCTCAGAGCTGAAAGCTGCAGTTTCTTGTCCCCTTAAGATAATACAATTGCTTGGATGCGCAACATCTTATGCGGTTTATGAGGCAGTGATCAATCTCTGATTGACAATTCTAATTAGCAGCCCTCTTATGTGCAACATTATGGCATTTTATAGCAACTTTCTCCTGGATATTAAACCTCCACAGCCATCTTATATGAAATAAAATACTTTATAGATCATTTGATACCCAGTATTATCAATTATGTTTGTTTATACTGAAAGGCTTTGTTGGTATTGTAATATGCTTGTTTTGATGTTTGTTTATACTGAGAAGCTTTGTTGGCATTGTAATATGCTGGTTTTCATATAAAAATTCATATTTATAATACCTCGTGATATCTTCTAAGACCTCAGCTTTTCTTCCCTGAAGAGCTCCTGGCATTTGAGGCTGACATAGGAGGAGAACTCCCATATCCTATCTTATTACTGTTTCCAGAACACAATGTATTTCAGGTATAAGGTTTTGTACATTTAGAGGTGAATTTTTTTTTTCCCACTCCAACAGAGGTGATTCATAATGGAATACAGTAATCATAAGAAAAATGACATCTGTTTAAAAATATGGTTCTCTGTTACAGTCACGATGACATATCACATTTTGCTTGGTTGAAAACATGCTATAAAATGGTGTTCATTTGAGATGTGTTATGAAATGTCTAAACAGATTTTTCATGGAATAACAACTTTCTCCCCAAACCCACCACAAACTAGGCAGTAATTACACAGAGGGATCATACCTTAGCATCTCCATTAGAATTTGTAGCTAGTAGACCAAGGTCCATCAGAAATACAGGAAACAAGCCTGTTTTTGAGTCATTGAGTTTCTCACCTGTATTGAATATGAGTTTGTTTCAGGGTGTTTTTTTTCCTCCATGATATTTTTTTTGGAAAACTAGGCTTTCCATCATAGAGAAAGTGATAAATTACTGAGAAAAACCACAGTATCTTTTCTTGTCATGTGTGTGGCTTGTACCAGAGTTCTGTTTTCCCTGGTGTTCTTGGAGGAAGAGACATTATATAAAATAAAGTTTTCTCCCCCCTCCCCAGAAATCCCAGTACAGCAATTTGAGCTTAAGTGTTACCTTAAGCGTACTTTAAATTAACCACTGAACACTTCCAAAACTAAATTTAAAGATGAGGGATCAGCAAAAATTTTGTAACAACACCCAAAAAAAAAAAAAAAATTGCGAAGTACAGATAAGGAGGTCGGTGATATATACACTTGAAATAGTAGATAGCAGCAGCCAGAATGCAAAGCACAGCAGGGCAGTTACAACTCAGTGCCATTCATCTTTTAAATGATAAGGCTTCTCTAATTTTATGAAGTATTTGTCATATCAAATGCTTCCTAGTTCCATGAAAAATTTCTTTGATTTCCATCCCTTAGGATTTTGACGTACAGTGCCCTGTTGCCTTCATATCAGGATTAATGCTGGAATTATAAATAAACCACTCAATATTTAGGACTATTGATGGTGGTAAGTGACACCCTGAAAGTTGAATTCCCTCTCTGCACAGTAACTTTACAGTATTACACAAGACCAGGAGCTGTACAGGGAGGATCTTCTCTATTTTATTCAGAAGGCAGAGGGCCTGAAGATGCATTGGTTTCAAACTTATTTTGCAAGTTCTCACTTAAATATTATAAATCCTCCCTGTAAATTGAGAAAATACTTTTTTTCCCCTTTGGAAATTAGTAAGGAGGCAATATATATGCATATATCTAACGCATAATCACACAGACATATGAAAATGTTATTTGAGAGGAGAGATTGTATTGCATTAATGAAAGCAAAGATAAAAATTCAAATAGGAGCCTCAGCATAACCAGTCTCTCCAGGGACATGGACTGTGCAGGACTTAAGCCACCCAAGCTGCCCTCTGGCTTTCCCTACCAGGTCATCCTCCTGCACTCCAGGCACCTCCTGCTCTCTGGCTCAGGGATTTTTCCTGTGGCTGCCAGCCCCAATCACTGTGTGTGCTGCCAGGTGCTCTGCTCTTCCTCTGCTAACGAGGCATTTCTTCTGCTTGGTTGAAAAACTTTGTCTTTTGCTACTTTGGCAGGTTCCATTTCCCCCTACCTATTCCTTCTTACCCTCATTCCCCTCCTCTTCTCCCAAAACACACCTTCCTTGAACCACTTTTTCTCCATTTCATTCTCATAATGCTCACATAGAGCAATTCCTGTGTGAGCCATTCAAAAAAACCCCGGTCCCCAGAACCCCTCTCTGCTACACCCTCAGGCATGTTATGTTTTAACTTTGAGTTTTTCCATGACACAAACCAGTCTGTGTTAAACATTTTCACTCAACCTATTAAAGAGTGAGAGACCTTGTTCAAATTTAAGACTCTCCCTCCTACACATTAAAAAAAAAACCAAAACCAAAAACAAAAAACCTGTTCAAATTTGCTTCATGTGTTAAATAGCAATGATCAGAAGTGGCAAAGAATGCTAATACTCAATACCATTTTTACTTGGAGAGAGGGAGGCATCAGCCTCACCCATCCTGAAATCATTGTTAAATTTGGCATCACTAACAGTGCCTCAGACAAGGATAAATCTTCCTTCTCATCCGCATTCAAGCGCAGTTTAGAACTCCACTGCATGTTCCACACTTCTGCTGTTCTCTGCTGGGTTTTGGTAGAGAGATGTATAAAATATGCAACACAGACCGGTGGTGCAAACTGGAGGATGTGTGTTTACTCCTGCTTTGATGGAGGGAAAATACGTTTCTCTCATCTAATCTCCTTGGACTGCAAAGGCAGGAAAAGGGAGTTCCATGGTACACCTTCGGAAAGGAGAGTGCTATTAGCCCAAACAAAAAAGTTCACTAATGAAAAAAAAAAAAAATGAAAGATTGGTTCTAATAGTTGATTACATTTGTGTGACATTCCCTATGTAGCAGAAATACCTCCACAATTTTTAAGATGCTGAACTCGTGGAGTTAGTTTACATTTTAACTGTATAATACACCTCAGATCTCACTTAATCAAATTTATTAAAGAGTTATTGTAAAGATTGAAGTGTATTTTAAAAAACATCCATTGTTTTTCATGCAGTATCTTGGGTCTTATATCCAAAATGAAACAATGTAGCATGTAAGCAACACTCATGCTGAATAACTTTTGCTTTCTTCTAACTCTCTATTTTTTCTGTACTTATATAGAGACACATAGTAAATCAACTTATATGGTATATCTTAATATTTCTCAACTTCTGCTGTTCATTTTTTTCTATTTTTGCTTGTGTGGCTGCCCAAAATTAAAGCATTTACATATAAAGAAGAGTAAAACATAAAACACTAATTTTGCATTTTAACTTTAATTTTTTTCTCAGATACTTTATGCCACTCTATAAAATTTAAAGCTATTAAATTTTAATTTAAAAGCTTCACTTATATTGAATTTTAGAGCTGGTCTTATTTAAAATAGACCTTCAGTATAATAGGTGTTGTAATTTAAGATGACCTATAAAACATATAGACGAAGCATCTTCCGATGTGTGTCTCCTGTACCAGGTCGATTTTACTGACATGCCCTCAAAAATCAGTTTACCCTTGACAAGGAAATTACTTCAAAATGCTCTTTTATTTCTCTTTATCATTGTATAGATGGGAAATAGTTTAACAGGAAATTCAACTGCCTGAGATTATCTAGATGGTTATCTAGGAACTCAGAGATAAAGAGATGGAATATGCATCTTCCAGCTCTTCCAACACCAGCGCCTTCCCAACAGATCTTATCTCCTATAGCATAGCAGTTAAAAAGAATTCCCAGGAGATAAATAGACATGTGAGACAGCAGCCCTGCCTCCTTAGAAACGCAAACAAGAACCAACCTGTACCACTTCTGATCTCAAACCAGTCACCAGAGTGTATCTCCTTCAGCAGCCAGGCCAAGGGAACGCGAGGCGATGACCGCGGGTAAAAGCTTTTCCGATAAAGTCTCAATCCATTAAATCAAATGACGACTTTAAATTGATGAAGATTACAATAAATTATTTCTTAATCCTGCTGTATCAATCTATCATAGGTGGTACTGCAACGCAACGAGCAGCAGCACTAAAAGCTTTATGAAAGTCGTCTTCGCTCGGAGCTCAGTGGTGGCTGGGGGTGGGAGAGGAGTTACAGCAGAGGACACAGGAGTGATGGGTCACAACTGTGCAAGGGGGAAGGACCCAGTGCTGGAATTCTGCAGGGAAAAGTGACACTCACAAAGGTTGACAGTGTCATAGGTAAGACCAGTCCATTCTGGTTACTTCGAGGAACTCAAGGAACAGGATACCTCCTCAAATGTGGGGAATATTTACAGCTGTTAGCCATCCCTATGGTATTGTTATTAACAAGACTGAGAAGCACAGAAACCCATTAGTCTGCTGCTGACACGGGAGTTATTTTGAACTCTGCTCGCTTGTGATTATCATATTAATTTAGGAAATGGCAATAGTCGAGTCTTCTTGGAGAATGCTAACGGATATTTTTTAAATGATGAAAAAACAAAGTAATGGCTTTTTTCAAAACTCTTGGAATTTGCAAAAGGAGGAAGTGGTAACTCTAAGGGACATTATTTATTTATTTATTTTTAAACGGAGCTATTCTAATCCAAGAAATATACCACAAAAAACAATCAGATATATTTTTTTGTCCAGCTTAAAACCTGCCATTTTATTACGGTTATAAATTTCTTGCTGGCACTTCTGGATTCAGGTGCTTATCCCACCATCAGCTGGTAAAATGTGGTGTTGGTTTTAATCTCCTAAGCTGGGTCTTTATTACTTTGGACTGTTTTTCTATTTCAGTAACACAAACGAAAGATGAATAAAGCGTCCAAGGAAGTGGTTGAAGTGGGACAGTATGAGGGGCTACATGGATGGCCCTGTCCAGATGCCTCAGGCTGTGCAACCTTCCCCTCATGCCTCTGGGTGGAATTGTGTTATATTTATCTAACAGTTATATGCACAGTTATATGCAAAACTGTGTTATATTTATCTAACACAGTTTTGCATTAGGACAATGGCATCATTACAACCCTCCCTTCCCTTCATGCTGAATGTTGAGAGCTTGAAAAGACCAAATGAGTTTTTCTACAGTTCTGCAAATCCTGGGGAGTTTGGTCCAACGAATACTCAGAAGATCTTTATTTTATAGTCTGTGTCTCACAGGTCAACCGAGTTCCTTATCTACCCATCATGTATGCCCTGAGCTGCAACATTTGAGAGATCTAAACCCAAAAATGAACTAAGAAGTGTTTGACTGAGTTGCATTTCACTGCAGACATTTTCTATGAACCACAGCACACTCACAAAAGGCAAATCTGATGGGAATACTGCATTAAAGGGTGTTGTCATCAGGTTTTGAGACCGGTATTGAAGACTCAAGACTTCAGACAAAAACCCAAAGTTTTGAAGTCCTCCTTGTAGTTAGTAATTTATATTTACCCAGCCACACAAGCAACTCATAAGTTTTTATATTTTTAATAGAAATAAATCTTGCAATATCTCTGTGAGATAGAAACTTAATACAGTTGTTTTACAGATGAGGTAACTTAAGCACAGAGAAAAGTAAATGACTAACAAATTGACATTTACTTTCAATCTAAAATACTCTCAGGCATCTAAATGATGGCTTAAGCATTCACATTCATAAATGAGCATTTTTCTCCAATTCAAGTAGGAGTTGTCAAATATAAAAATACATAAACCACTAAAAATAACCTAGTTAACGTCCTAAGTTAATTAAAAGACTTATAACTTCTACCTGGTAGCTTTCCAAACAGGAACCCTGGGGGGAAAGCTGAAGTCTAAATATTAATAGCAGGGGTTTTGCCACTGGACCTACTATTAGTGTAAAGACAAGCAATTATTTTTGGCTTAAAGAGTGTTTGGTTGGGAAGTTTATTTATCACCCTAGTTAATGAAAAAAAAAATCAATTCATAAATAGAAGCGCAGTAGGACAGTTAGCAACTGCTATTGCCAAAAGTTGGTCCATCTCAACAGATGAAAAATAGCTAAATGCAGTTTTTGTAATTTTTTCTAGCGGGACACTCTTCAATAATTTTTTAGATATGAGGCAGCTTTATGTTTTCCCTAAACTGTAAGCCCAGGGCATGCATTTAATTTTGATTTTTTTGTGCCTTCAAAGTTGGTCATACCACCTTCACCCACATGCCACTTCCCAAACCTCTTTCCTTCTTCTCCTGCACAGAGGAGATGGCCCAGACAATACAGAAATCATTCAAATCACATCTCCAGCACACACTCTCCCCCACACACTTTGGATCTGCTATGGTTTGCACTGCTTCTATCCCCTGCAATAAATTTTAATCAGATACTTTGTACCCTGTTGTACTCTTGTCTGAAACCATCCAGAGTGCTGTTGCTAAGGAAACCACTTCCCGTTATCCTCACACTCCACTGCCTCCTTCCCTCCCTCTCTCCTCACTTTCCCTCTCCCATTTTTTCCTTGGCTCCAAGGGACAACTCTGGCACCATGTTATGAGCACTGAGCCATTTACCCCTTCTTCCCTGGGGGTGAAAACTCACTTGAAGCACATGAGAAGTCACTGCAACCAGAATTTGTGGTATTTAAAGTATGACCATCCCTGCACAAGCCCATTATATTTAATTAGTCCCTGTGGAGCAAGAGACAAGCTGATCCCAATGGGCTGAGACAGAGAGGAGGAGCTCTAACCCACTGTGGAAAAAAAAGACAAAAACTCAGCTCTGGGCTCTTCTTGCAGGAGACAAAAGAAGAAATATATGGAACAGAATACATAGACTGGATATGGAAGTGCTTGAGTTTTTTTTCCCCAAGGAATAAAGTTCCAGACCCATTTACTCTCCTCCACAGAGCCCTCTCACCATCCCAGCCCCACTACAGGAAGACTTGTTTACCTCTTTCAGAGAAATAAAGTCCCCTGAGACATTTGACTGCAGAATTGATTTCTGACCCTTTGCTTCCTTCCAGGCTCCTGATGTTTAAATCATGCAGACCACAGGAGCAGCTCGTGTTTAGGGTTATGTTCTCAGAGCTGTGAATGGTACATGCAGAGCACAGTTCCATCACCACAAATGCAAGGAAAAAATAAAGACTGGAGAATTCAGCTTTTGCCACATCCCTGCTGTATGTCCAGAACCAGAAGGCAGAACTAGAAGCCAAGATGTTAACTGAAAAAGGCACAATAAGGAAAGAAAGTGAACAAAATTAGAGTGCTTTCTTCTAGGGGAATTGATAAAATGGCATTTGAATGACATTTCTACTTTTATTTCGTAGATTTTTTTAGGGAAAAGGAAATTTGTTCACACAACTCTGTAATGGAAGGGCCCCTTTAACTATCCACTGTGATTGTCAGTAATGGGAATTTTGACACATTTCCCCTTTTTCTACACTCATTACTCTTCCTCCCACATGGTTTTTGCTGTTTATCACATTCACCTTTGGACAGTGGGATGTTGAAGAGACAAAAGGCAAAATTCAGAGCTAAAGAGCAAACTACTTCTAATATTGTAGAACCTTCTCTGTGTTTTTGCTTTTCCAAACCAAGTCTCATTGCCATTAGCATTGAGTGTAAGGATCCTGCTGGGTCTGTTGCGGTTGTCCTATTGACTTTCTCTGAATGAATAAGTTCCTGTCAAGAGCAGCACTAAATATCCACTTTAGAAAAGCACTTTTAGCCATAAAGAGCACATTTTCCCTTCGTTACTAGAGTCAGAGCCAGAGCTGCAAAGCACAATGAAAATGCAGTCTTTGAAGACAGATATAATTATAAGTAAATACTTCACAGGCATTAATTAGCAACATTTTTTCACCTGTGTTTTGTATAGGGAGTCAAATATCCCTCAGCAGAATTTGCTTCTGCTCCTATACTTGCTACTAACACTTCACAAGTAATAATTACACCAAACCCTTATACTGCACCAAGCTTCACATGCTTGAATAATATGAATCCAAGGTCTTTGGCTGGGAATTATTTTTTTTTTCCAGTCAAAAGCAGCTAAGATACTGATTCTGAATCAACTGCATGGAAGCTTCTTAACATTTCCTCGTAGTCAGGAACTGATTCAGAGATAGACCCATTGCAGAAAAATTTCACAAAATTCCAGAATGCTTATTTGGAATTTCAGCTAATTTTGTGAAAATAACCATTGAGAGAAGCAAAGCAATGGTTCATCTGCATTCGGCATCAGTGCCATAAGATGAAGGTCAAAGAAAAAAAAAACTCCACAGAAACAAGACAGCAGAAGAGACAAAAATAAAGGCCAATGTATTGGTGTACAGTCTTGCAGAACAGCAGAGCAAATGCTCACTGAGGAACACAAGCCATGGGTCTGTGTTTGCCAGCAAAGAGAACAGCCAATTTCTCTGAACTGTGTATGTCCAAAGGCTACACAGCTTTTAATCAAGGGCTACTGCTCCCACTCACATAGACAATACATTGCTGATATTGTACAGTAAAGAGCCTTAAAGAATTCCTTAAATTATTTTTCTTACAATAAGTTTTAGAATTCTTGACTCACTTGGCAGAGTTCTGCCCCTTTCTTTAGGCAGAAAGCATGAAAGGTGTCTGTTCCCTTGCTTTGTTTGAATGATGTTCAGAGTTAGGGTTCCTATACTAAATACAGACTGGAAATCCCACAGAGCAGCTCATACATATATTGCTAAATAATGACAAGGGTTTTATTCTGGTGAATATTATCATCAATAAACCTACATGTTAGAGAAGATTCAGAGACAGGTGGAAGAGAAACATCAACATATTCATCTGAAAACTGAGATAAACGTTAGAAAGACCGGATTTGTTTTGCATAAGCCTTGGAAAACGTGGCACCAGTGTGGCCCTGGAGCAGCTATGGGAAGTGCTGGCTGTGAAGGCAGACTGGTGGAAAAACAACACAGTCACTTATGACTGTGACTCAGCATCATGATTGTCTCTTCTGACACACAGTCTGCTGCTATCATGTACTCAAAGGGGTCCTTCTCATCAACTGGCAGAACTTGTATTTTCATTGCTAAAACACCTTCGGGTTTGCTTAACCTGGTGCTTGTGAATGCCTAGATCCCCTCGTCCCTCAGCTGGGCAGAGGGGAACATCCTCATAACTGCCTTCAGGTTTCCATCTGAGGTGTGGAGTTGGCTGTTTGAACATATGAATATGCAGTCAGGAGTCAGAAGCTGTCAAAAAAAATCATGCAGCTATTCACTGGAACAAACAAGAGAGGGGAAATGTCTTAATATCAGAGCTGGCTTGACATTTCCCAGCATAACTGGATTTGGCTGAGGTCTGCAAGAAATCAATCCACAGAGAAGCCACAAATATCAGCTAATGCCTTGATTCATAAACTTTTATCCGTGCTGCTATGAATGTCCTATTAAAGTAAATAGGGTGAGAGTCTCAGTCTCAAACTGAAGGACCAGAGCAGGTAAGAAGTCAAGCAGGTTGTTTGAAAGCTCCTTGGGGAAAAGGGCAGGGATGTTGCTTGGAAAACAGCCCTTTACTTTTTTGCTTCATACAGATTGTTCCTGTTTTACCTACCCTGGACAACCTGAACTAATGAGATTGCTTGGTGCCTTAGTTTTGGTAAGGAGCACATAAATATTGATCACTACTGGAAAGGTTCCAAAGACCTTTTAAACTGACACTTTTTGTTTGGGGCTAATTAATTTTTATTCATATATTTTGGAAAGAAAAGTTCTTGATTTCACCTACTTGACAAATGATTTTATTGAGTATTGTGAATAAGAAGCTTTTATAGGACGAGGTAAATTGTTGGAAGATTTTTGTTTTAAGGACTGCAGTTCACTCCTTTAGATCTGTTACTTTTGGCAAGAGGGAAGAAAGGTCAGAGAAGCGTACGGCATAAATAATTTTCAACTAATGACCTAAGACTTCAGGGTCAACTCTTTCATGGGTTTATTATTAATCTCTTGACTCCAACTGACTTGTGGTTTCATTTTTGGGAATTGTTTTTAAAGAAAATAAGGAGGTTTTTTTCCTTTTAGAAAAACATTGTTAGTTTTAGCTATTTTCTCAGGTTTTCATTGATGAGTGCCTTGATTATGATTTTCCTGAATGCATGGCATGTTTCTAAAGAAGAAGGAATTGAGAGCTATTTAGTTGGTGACAGGATGTTAACACTAATTGGTTCTACACCAGGGATTATTCTTACAGGTATTACTACAAGAGAAAGAGAGATAGCCAAGAGGACTGACACTTACTTAGTGGACAGATACATTAAAAATAACAGTGCTTGCAATAATTAATATATCAGAAATCCGTGAAAGTAAATTGGCAGTAAAGAGGCAGAATTGCAACTTGGATTTCCAGGTCTTTGCTTCAAAACAAGTCAGGGATGGGATTAATTTCTTCAATACAGATTATAGTCTCAGTGAATATTTAAATATTATATGATCACAATAAAATAGGAAGAGAAGAAGCATAAGCAGAAAATGGAAGAGGACTGTTTATCACCTGAATGAAAAAGAAAAAAATCAAGACCCATTGGAATTTTCTCCAGGGTTATGGGATGAGGTACATAGTACTGAATTTTCAGGTACTAAGAGCTGAAATTGAGGATCCTGCGAGCCAGTAATGAAGCACACAATCATATAGGTTACCCATGATACAAGTCATCACTCAAATAAAACAAGCAATACCAAGTGACTTCTCAAAGTCCTGACCCAGGATGGGGGTGAACATCAAATCTGCAAGAGGTTCCCCCCGAAAAAGTCTTTTGGGTACCTAATTCTTTCTCTAAAGCACTGCACAGGGCAGCTCAACTTCATAGAATCCTGAGATCCAACCCCACTGCCATGGGCAGGGACTTAATCTCTAAGCCTCTTTTAATTCCCACACAGTTCTTTATCAACAGTTGGACAAACATGGACTGCAGAACTTTACAGCATGGTGTCAAATGTGCAATATCTAAGCACAAAGACAGTATTTCCATGTAGTAATCAAAAATACTACATTCTAAGAGACAAAGCCTATGAAAAATAGACTTTGCCAGGAAGAGGTCTGATTTTCTGTCAGATGCCCTTTGCTCATGGACATGTAAAAGTAATTCCCATTTAGATGAAAAGCATTAGCAATGACTTCAAGTACATAGCTGAGGAACTTTTATCTGTTTTTAGATCTTCAGAGAAGTTGTGTCATCTATATTTGGAAATTGTTCCTACAAATTTTGAGAAACAGAGACTTGTGTGATGGCTGAAGTGACCATGTGGTCTGTTAAACTGACCTGGAGGTCTCCACATCACTTCTTTCTTTACATGTGGAAGGAGATGGCTGAACAAAACCCCTACACTCTGTAGGCAGAGTTTGGAGCTGATTAGTCAGCCATACACTTAAGTCTATTAATACACAGCACTATTGCCATGGTAGCAGGTTAAAGTTAGAAGTAACTAGATTTGAATAATTTAAATATGCTAAAAATACCAACTTCTGGGCTTAAGTGGTTCTATTTGTCACCTGTAATGACAATTGCCACCTATGTTAGAAAATCTCCTTAGAAAACTCAGTCACAGCACATGCACAGAGTTCTCCCATCTATGAGCTCATACTCCAAAATCTGTGTCATATGGTCCCACTTCCAAACACCAAGACCAACAGTTTTGTTTCTCAAGTGTAGTGAATACCTGCAGCTTGATTTCAATCATAAACCAATAACCAGATAATTGGAAGAAGGTTGAATAGATTTATCTTGATTCAGTATGGCCCAGGCAAGTTGGCCTCCCAATGAAACTAAGTAAAATTTCAGAAGTTTCTCCTTTCCCACATTCTTACACCCACACAGAGGTAACAGAAGAAAAATTTAATAAATTTTGATTTTAAAAATGGACCTTGCAATGAAAATATGATAAAAACCTACAAAAGATGCAAAGAATACTAAATCATATTGCCTTGTCATTTAGAAGTATTGACCGTGATTGGGGGGAAAAAAATAACAAAAAAAAACCCCAACCCAAAACAAACCCCAAAACCACCCAAAAAACCACAACAAAATAAACCATAAAAATTAACACTGGGTTTCAGAAAGGTGGTAAGGAAGGCATCTCCCCTTTGGCAAACATCAGTTTGCCAAAGCACAAACCAAAGGAAACTAAAATTTGTTCTAAGAAGTTTCCTGTCTGGGTGCTCCAGATTCACTAAATTAATTCAGTGTCAACGCCAATCCATCTAACTCACCTAAGTAAAATCATACAGGTGCACCAGTGTTTCCAGGGCTGCCTGTTTGACAGCAATGGGAAAGAGATGGAGCTCACAGTTAACACAAAAGTTCAAAAATAATTTCTATCTGTATTTAGCACAGAGATTATATTCGAATCTTATCTTGTCATATTTATTTCTTAATTAAAAAAAACTAACAGGGAGCATTAAACATATTGCTATTTCATCTTTCAATATGAAAATTATAGATGCAAGCCTACTGGTAGCAGCCCACTCAAAAATGTGGCTGTATGCCATGCAGGTGCAAGCAAAAAAGATAATTTTAACATCAAATGATTACAACTACAAATTTACCTATCAGTAAACCCGGTTGGGAAGCTGATCTAAAGGACGCTGGATTGAAGATTTTGAAAGAGAAGTAAAGAAAAATGCATAATACAGGACAATATCTGGTTAGCTCTATAGTTTACTATAATTTGGGAATGGACAAGATTTTTCACCTCCTAGAGGAATAAAAAGTGCCTTTTTTCTTATTTCTATTCCAAGTCTATATAAACGAAACATTTTTATTTACAATGTTCTCTCTTCCCATCCATCTGGTCCAACTTTTTCCTGCTGGTGAGACCATAAAGCTGTGGAGAGATACAAGTGCATTAATTTTGTCTGCAAGAACCAGTCCAACTCATGCATGGTGATTTTCTGCCTGCATATCAATGGTATTGATTTTGTATTACTTGGACCATACTGTCTCACCTACACACATGGAGGTGGCCTTGCAGAAAGCTTTTGTGAAAAAATCACTTGGGGAAGTTTCATCTGCAGCACCTTCTCTTCTGTGAGACCTCAGAAATGGGTATAGCCCAAAATGACCAAAGGGAAATGTGTGACTCAGCCCAACTTCTGGGTCCGCGGCTGGGTCCTGACAATGTTTTGCTGGCATTGTTTTTCTGGAGGGAGAGAAAGGAATGAGGCAGCATCATAGCTTTAGTGGAGCAGAGACACACTCAGCCAAGGCTCTGATGGATCCACAAGGGTCTGACCATTCACATCTGGATGCAGCTGTTCCTCCATGTCTCTCCCAGATCCTCAGGGGCAGAGCAATCCTGTTTTGGTGGGATAACAGGAAGGACTGACTGGCCAATGATGAAATGACTGCTTTGCTTGTGCCAGGCTGTCCACAGTGCAGACAGGGGTGGGAGGCAGCAGAACTGTGGTCCAGGGAGGTATAGACCCTGCTTGGGCATGACAAGCAGGGCAGTTCATTCACAGAGATGGAACAAAAAGTATTGACTTTTCCTAAAATGATGTCACCACACAAAACAGGAACACGAGGCTAATTGGGAAACAGGGCTGCAACAAGGAGCTTCCAGAAGGGATTTAAAAGATTAAGAAGAGACAGCTAAGCTTACAGAACAAGCCAATACTGATAGCTGTGAGAAAGGCAGGTACAAGAAGCCAGAAATATTTTAAACCTGAGCTGTTGTGGCTGTGCATTCCCAGCACTGCTTCCTTTGCTGACTCCACCAGAATGCCAGCCTAAGTTTCTGTTAGGTTATGCTGTATTGGGCAATCCTTCTCCTGGGGTTGTTGGGCATATCTCAATTTAGTTTTCTAATAAAAATCTGAAAGTTGCAATTTAGTGGCACAGCTGCAGTTATTGAAATAGCTCTGGCTGTGCTGGCAGAGGGCTGTGAGGCTGGAGAAGGAATGGCAGAGGAACAGCTGCAGCACAGAGGAGCTGGTTGGGGACAAACATAGAACAAGGCAGCGGGGGACAAGGAGGCATCAGGAGGAGCATCCAAGAGAAGTTAGGGTGATCAGCACGGACTTTATTTCATTGTGTTCCTATTTCATACTTTAATCAATTAAGAAATCTTATAGTTTTATATGACACTGAAAAGGTGTCATCCTTGCTGAACTCCTAGGACAGCTTTTCACACTTTGTATTTGCTGACCCACACATCAGTTGTGTTTCTCATACAGACAGTTTAAATATCTAAAATGATGCTTCTATCAACCTGTAGATGGACTTGTCCATCAAAACAGACCTTGAAGGACACCATTAGAACTCTCGGTTTACACAATTTGAATTGGCATCCCTGTGCTCTTTTGGCTTTATTTTTTTCACAGGAGTAGGAAAATGAAGAAATGAGAATAAGAATTGTTGGCTTCAAACCTGAAGGCAGATGTAAACATTCACAGAACAATTATGTTCATAATTCCAAAGGAACAGAAAAACGAAAATGTACATTAAAAGGAAACATCAGAAAATATGGAGAAATTGTCGAGATAGTACCTGGGGTTAAAACAAAGCAAAAAACCTCTGAAAGTTCAGGAAAGCTGGTGCTAAAGGACAGCTTATTAAGGGCATAATATCAAGTAATCCTCATACAGGCAAAATGGAAGAAATAGAGACCCAGAACCTCTTTCACAACCCAGGTAATAAAAAACAAATTGCATTTTAAGTGAAATTGTGCTGAAAGTGGAAATATAATTAAAGACAAGTATAAATTAATAGCACAAGAATGTAGGCATAGAATTGAAAACAGAGAGGCACAAAACAAGTTATAACCAGCTTCATATAAATGAAATCAGGAAAGCAGTTCTAGAAATGCAGCATTCATAAGAGAAGACAAAGAACCATCAAGATCCCTTGTTTTAATCAAACAAATAATGGCAAATGCAGGAAACCTCAAGTATCCAAACCCTGCCTCTCTTCAGTTTTCAGTAATTACAGACAGATATTTAAACAATTAATTTTAACTGGGAACTAAAAGCACAGGACAGGAATATGAAAAGGGCAGGTTGAAGAATATTTAAGTTAGACAAATACAAGTTTTAGGGACAAATGAAATGCACTTTAAAATACTCAAGGAATTAACTTGAGCCATCTAAGAACCATTAGCTATCATCTTTGAGAATTCAGAAGGCAGGAAAATCCTGGAGGACTGGGAAGGGTAAAGAGAGCACTGACTCTTCAAAGAGAAGACAGAGGGATGGTCCAAAGACTTAAAGATCATTCAACCTTGCTTTTATACTTGGGAGTGTATTAGAACTGTGCTTAAAGTGACAGGAAAAAAAAAGTGAACATTTAGGATGTGAATGTCCTGAGAGTAAATTTATCTTGTCACCAAAAAGAGGTACTCCTGACAATGATGAGCACATGGAAAGCTGCAAACCCAATCCAGTAAGGCTTTTGGTATCAGGATTAACTCTCATTGGGTTCATAAATAAACACAGAAAGGTCTAAAAAGTTACTAAGAAGTGTTTATACAGCTACCTTTGCCCATCCACTGAAATGGAAAGATGCTTCCAGGGGAGGCCTTTCCTGGACTTTGTCCTGCTTTGTATTTTTAACTGGGGAAGAGGGTGGTGTGGAATTGTCTGCACTTTCTCATTGGTCCAAGAGATAACGCATTCTTGTGCTGGTTTTGGCTGGGGTAGAGTTGATTTTCTTCACAGTAGCTGGTACAAGACTGCTAGGAAGAGTGTGGGTGACCCAGGGATGTTTCTGCTATTGCTGAGCAGTGATTACACCGAGTCATGGGCTTTTCTGCTCCTCACTCCACCAGCAAGGAGGCTGGAAGTGCACCAGAAGCTGGAAAGGTACACAGCTGGTACAGCAAACCCTGACTGAATAAGGGTTATTCCATAGCATATGGTGATATGCTCAGCATATAAACTAAGGGGAAGAAGGAATTGGGGGACATTCTGAGTGATGGTGAGTGCCCTCCCAAGTTGCCACTACATGTGACGGAGCACTGCTTTCCTGGGAATGGCTGAACAGCAGCCTGTCCATGAGATGTGATGAATGAATTCCTTGGTTTGCTTTGCTTGCATGAACAGCTTTTGCTTTACCTGTTAAACTTTCTTTAACTCAACCCACAAGTTTCTCACTTTTCCAATTCTCTGCCCATCCCACTGTGGGGAGAGTGAGCAAGGGGCTGTGCAGGGCTCAGCTGCCACAGCTGGGGTTTAAACCACAACAGTTCTTTAGCAGGAGATGCATGTTTTGACAAATACAGCTGTTTGTGCGGTCCCAAAGTAGTAAACAAATAATAGAGTAGCATTTTGCTAGAGGATTGGGAACAGTTATTTTAAGTTGGAGACATTTCAGCAAAGGTTGTCTTCCATGAAATGTTGTATGGAGTTACTGTGCTCAGCAAGCCTAAGGTTACCTCCTGCTTCTGAAAGGAATCCTGCAGCAGAGCCCAGCACTTGTGACAGTGCTGAAGACAGATATAAGGAGATGAGGATTTACCAGTTGAGACAAGGGGCTTTGGCTCCCTCATTAGTTACAGTCACTGTGGTTGAGCAACTGCACAGCCTCCTCCTCCTCCACACCAGGGGGGACAAGGCTAACTACAATTTGCTGGGAATGCTGCATTTATCATCAGCTCCAATTCACTCCCAATGTGAGCAATTGCAATGCAGTTGTATTTATAACACATTTTAATGGGGGGGGAAAATAGAATTAATAGCCATAACAGAGGAAGAGCCATTTTGAGGCAGTTTGATCAAGCCCTGTTTCAGACTTTGGGAATGCAAGAAGCTTATATTCCCCACCATCATTGAAAAATCAGTGCAACACTGTCATACAGGAATATTTTTCTTGAAAATCAACCAATCATGAGGACAAGGTAGCCCAGGTGAGAAGCAGGCAATTTTATGTAGGGGGTGTGCTCATCTAATACAGCAGTATTGTCCTTGGTACTCAAAGCACATTTTGCTCAAGCCTGTGGAATCAGAAAATATTTTATCCTTTGTGTAAGATTTTCTTCACCACCCCCTGTAGAAACAGGTAAGGAACATACTTTCCCTCACAAAATCAAAATACATCTTCAAGGTGCCTCTTCAAAATCTTAAACAAGTTTGAAAGTCACAAGAAGTCACAAAGGACCAACCAGTAATAGTAACAGAATAAAGCACAGCAGACAAGCTCTACAACTATCTTTTCTTGGGGAAAAAACCTCTATGAGATTGGTCCTTTTGTAAAAGGAAATAAAACTCACCAACGAACCCTAAAGGGCCCAATATTAGATATCATAGAATCACAAAATGTTAAGGGGTTGGAATGGACCTTAAAAATCACCTCCTGCCTTGGTCAGGGACACCTTCCACTAGGTCAGGTTGTTCAAGGCCTTATCCAACCTGTCCTTGAACACTGCCAGGGTTGAGGCATCCACAACCTCCCTGGGCAACCTGTTCCTGTGTCCCAGCACCCCCACAGGAAAGAATTTCTTCTGAATATCTAACCTAAATTTCCCCTCTTTCAATTTGTACCCATTGCTCCTTGTCCTATCAATATAGCTCCTGATATGATCTAAAAAAAGTTTTTCTTGTACCTGTAGTGTTAAAAACAAACTGTACAACTCTTCCTCCTTCCAAGGGGCTCACAGGTGTTTTTATATTTAATATGGCTTGATCCAAAAGAATATTAATTCAAGGGATATATGCCTTGACAGCAGAACTGAAGATAAACTAAGTACAATACAGTAAATTTAAATTGTTGATATGATAGTTGCATATTCATCAAAATAAAGAGTTGCTGAGGTCTTGCATATTGAGCTAAATTAGATTCATACAGAGGGAGGGACACAAAGAACAGTGTGAAAGGAGTTCTTCCTCACCAAAACTCTTCTTCATGCTTTGGCTCTATGCCTGAGGACCAAGAGTGAAGCAGCAGCACAATCAACAACAAAAAAAAAAATATGAAAAATTGATAAGATTTAGGTTATTGTTTTTCCCTCTGCAGACAACTCAGCAAGCCAATGTGGGTACAAGCACATGACATCTGGAAGGAAAACAGCAAGGGAGAAAAGAGGCTTGTTCTTTTTCCTTCTCTGAAATGTTTTCTGCAAGTTCTTTTGATGTGGATTTAAGATTATTCTTCCCAAGTTTGTCTGAATGATAAGGAGATTTAGCAGGAATGCTCTTGTCTTAAAAAGATCGGCAGGTTGAGAGGTTACACTTTAGCAAGATGTATTTTCTACAAACTCATTGAACCTCCGACTCCACAGAAAAACCATTAAGTTATTACCTAAAATGCTCTGGTTTTGTCATCAGTGTTACTCCCTTCGCCAACAATTCAGTCACTACAGGATAGTTCAACTTTAATGGAGATCAGACTTCTAATGTAAGACAGGAGCAGAGTTCTCCCCCACTTCTGCACAAATATTGCAACTCTAATACAAAGCATCAAGACAGGTCACCATTCCTTTTTGTCCAAGTAATAAAGTGTTTCAAAGCCATGTCCCCCAGGCATTGTACACACAGCCACATGCAGAGATCCCGCTGTGCACCGAGACTTCAAACTACAATACAGCATTAAAAGGTATATTTTTCCTTCAAAGTCCGTTTATAATTCCCACCAACACATGGGGAGCTGTGCGAACCCATTAAGAAAGAGATGAATATACTTCCCTCCTGAGCATAGCCTTGAATTACAAACTAAGAGCAGCTACAGAGGTCTAACACCTAAAAGAAAACCTTGAAAATCTATATTTCTAATGGAGACGCATCTGCTCCTCCTCTCACTCCAGCAGTGTTACAGTACCATGTGCCGGGCTCACCTTTGCTGCCATCATGATGCAGATATACTTCTTATGGTCAAAGTTAAGAACTGCTAATATTTAAAATCCATTTCCAAATCAGCCCTTTCTGCATCTCCCTCCCCGTCTGTTTATTTGGCTGAGAATCTGTCTCAGTACTCTGATATCTTCCTGCAGAAAAACCGTGTAGGCATTCATTTATTCAAGGACCAGAGATGTTCAGCAGGTTTCCAGGCTATTTTGGTATTTGTCATTTGTTTTCTTGCTTTCCATTATAAATAGTCATAATGAATCATACTTTGGAAAACAGGAAATTAGAAAATCAGATAACAGCTACTTATTCCTCCCCTCCACCTGCCCAGAAGGCAGATAGCTCTCACTAGTAGCTTTTCATAGACTCAGAGCTGTGCTTGAGAGCTTTTTGTGGTGGCCTTTCTCCCGTCCAAAACTACAGATCTCTCACCAAGGCCAGGTTCTGATCCTACTCAAACAGACCTTTAAAGTCCAGTGATGTCAAACACCAGCTGAAGCACAGGTGTGGGCACTCAATGGGATTGGCAATTTGTCCTTTACAGCTAAGATGGGAACACACACACACTGAAGTTATTTGTTACAGATATCTATGATTACATTGCAGTTCACATACATGAGAAATTAACTTCTAAAACATCAGATCCCCACTTGGCTTTAAGCATGTAATACACTAATTCCTACCACTGTCCTCTCTTGCATAATTCCACTGCACAGACTGGAACAAGCATAGATTGAAACAAAGTAATAATTAATTGTAATTTGCCTTCCTTAAGGAAAGCTGGACTAGCCATACAGAAATCCCAGTTCTTTTCTTCCTGTGCTACTTAACCACTGGCTGATCTGTTCATGTTGTTTTTTCTCTGTACCTTATTTTTTTAACTGCTAAAAGGAGAGTAATAATTTCCAATTTGAGTATTTTCAGATCAGTTTGCCTGTAAAGACAGCTGTAGTACATAACTGCATAAGAATTTTCAAAATGCTGAAGACAATCTGGTACCAGTGTCCTATTGCCCATCAGTGAAGCTTCCCACTGTACCACTCCTAATGTGGAGTAACAACTAACCTCTAAGAAATTCCTAACACACAAACTCCTTTGTTTTCAACACTTCACTGCCATTTACAGATAAACTTCTGCTATTAACCCATTGCACAAAGCATGTTTTCTTGCACGTAGAAGATGATATAATACGTGGTGGTGGTGCTTGTGCAGGAATCAGAGAGTTTTCTGTCAGTCAACTGACCCCAGGGAGCTCTTTGCTCAGCTGCCATAAGGATGCCTGGTGGCTATTTCTGTCCTTTCAAAATATAGATTCTTTAGATTCACATGAGATGCCTGGACAGGGGTGCCCAGAAATCCTTTGCTTGTTCTCCAAAATACACAAATCAACCCCTCAGCACATGCTCATTGCCACAGGGGAGTGTCCAACCTGCTGCTTGCCCACTTTAAAATTGATTTTTACATGTTGGAAAATTTAAAAGCCCCAGCAGTACAGGATTTATTGCACTTTAACACCACAGATGAATTGGACAAACTGCACATGATTCACCACACATCTGAGCACATGCTTCTGATGAACCTGTGTTGCTTTTGCCACCAGTGGACGCAGCAGCTGCAGTGCTGATTCATGATGGCTTTTTATTTCATCCTCAATTAGCCCATTGCACTCACTTGCTACATTAAAAAGTGTTGTCACGGGTGACTAGACACAGCAAGCTGAATACAGACAGGTGTTCTTTTCCACTGAAAAAAAAAAAAACTCTTCCAAAAAAGAAAAGCTGTTCTGGAGTTTCAAGCTTTCTCATCAGAATTCAACACAATGCCAACACCTCTAGGTAGAACAAATACCACACAGGAAAGTGAGCCTTGGTGAAGGAAGAAACAAAGCAAAGTGTTTTAAACACTGTATTAATTTACCTTCCCTTTTTCCTCAGACATTTTTGCCTTTCCCCTCTGCCCCAACTCACCCCAAGTTGTCCCTGCCCTGTGGCTCTTCCAGAGGAGGTTAAGCCACACTTGCCCACAGCTGTGTCAGAGCACACAAGGCTTATGTTGTGTTTGCTGCCTCACACAGTCACAAATGGCTTTTTCACGGGATAGCAGGAGAAGGTGAAGGCTGGAAGGGTGCAGGAATCTTTTGATTCCTCAGAGAATCAAAGGAGAAACAAAGTTTACTGAAACAAATCCCGGTAGCAGCAGATTGAAAATTAGCCTTTTTGGGCTTCTGCTTGGACTGATGAACCCTAAAAGTCTGTGCATCAGGAGAGAGCAGGATGCAGCTTTCCAGCCAACTCTCAATTCAACTTTTGGAATATTCCTGGTGGTTTAAGGCTGAACTTTGTTCTCAACTATTAATCCATGGTAATGGGCTAGGCAGGTGATGCCTCTAATAGAAAATTGATTACACAGCAAAGTTTGGTGCAGAACTGAAATAGGATGGGTATTAAATGACTCTTTAGCAAGGAAAAATGATTAGTCATTGAAAGTTCTAACTAAGTTCTGATTTGAAATAAAAGGTCAATGTTTCATTAAAAATTAATTCCAGCTTCACTGAAATACTGTTTTGACATATTTCTTGGAAGGTTTGATGGTTTTGGGAGGTTTTTTAGAGGTTTAGGAAACAGGGGAAATTAGAAGTCAAAATCTCTTTCAAATACATTTTAATAAGAACTCTAAAACACAGATTTCGTACTTTTCGTTAAAGTTAGCCTCATATGAATTATAAAACAACTATATTCAAACATGCAGGCTGTCCAATCTGTACTTTGTCAAAGATCCCATGACAAATCCTCCTCACTATTTTTTTAATCACTTTATGGGCTTTTGCTGCAGTTGGAAGTTTGTTTGTTTGTTTGTTTTTTGTGAGTTTTTCTGAGTTGAGTCCTGCTCCCCACAGCATTGAAGGCCAATGCTGAGGTCTCTGTGCCTGCACTAGGGTGGGTCACATTTCTGCTCTGACCCCTTAGCTCAGCTAATTCCCATTTTCAGACACCTCTCCTCTCCATCAGGTCTCCTGTAGTTACCTTAAAAAAACCTGCTATTGCTGCCTGTCAGACTCCCCTGACAGCACCCATTAGCACAGTTCAATCAAACACTGACTATATGGAATTTCCCTCCGGATCAGAGAGGCACAAGAATACTTAGTTTGGTGCCAGATGCAAAACCTGCTTAATGGCTGAACAAAAGTTCAGTTTTCATCCACCTTATACCCCACCCAGCCACTTTCACCAGTGAAATGCAAAAAACTTGCCATCTAAGAACAGAAAAAGGCAATACCTGTTGCTGAGAGCTTGTTTGCTCACATGTAATCATCCAGCAGAGCAAATATTGCACACTCAATTCATAAAGTTCTCCAGAGGAGTTCAAAGACTAAACTAATTTAGGAGATAGTAAGAAAGTAGAAAACAGGGGGAAGGAAAAATAAGAACAAATGTTGATGGATATAATCTGGAAAATTGGATAAGGTTGAAAAAGGGCTTCTCTCAGATACTCATTCAATAAACCTAAATATAACAACTATCCCAGTGTGCAAACTACACATAGAGCAGTAACAAATATTTAATATCAATGTTTTTTAACAGAAATTTATACTGTCCAATGCAGAGAGAACAGTCAAGTTCATGATGGACAGATTTCAATTATTTGCTCAATGGGGCCACGAAATAATGAAGGAATACGTACAAGCACATTCCCACTCTGGAAGACAAGAGAGAATAAACAACATAGTAAGGCAACCTAAGAACCAGAACTTCAGTGTGATTCATTTACTACAGGTAGCAGAGACCAGCAACGTCAATCAAGATAGCTCAGTCTGATAGTGCTTTGACACTACAGGTATTTAATAGTTGTGATTAAAATCATTATCTCAATGGAAGCCAAGTAAGCAACTGTAATTGTTAGTAACCTCTGAGAATTACTACACACCACAGAAATGTGTTTTCTTCACTAGGGAACACAAAGTAAGGGAAATTAAAAAAAAGAAATCTGCAACCTACGAGCTGCTAAAAAGAAAACAGATTCCAAAAGTCTCTTCATTGAGAGGAAGAGAGGAAGGAAAGAGACAGCAGTGGGAGACACACACTGGACAATGCAGGAAAGATAGCAAAATAGGTTCATTTTTATACAGGTCTTGAAGAATGTACAACATCCTCCTTGAAAGGGGGCAAACAGAGCTCCTATTTTGGCTTGAGAAGGTCTAGTATGGCCAACAAGGGTAAATGGCTGCATCTAGGGACACTTTCCATCTGAATAAATGTACTCTTGAAAAAGTGTCAGCATCTCAGAAGACCAAGTTTGAGTGGTACTGAAATGCAGCTTAACCAAGTGTAATGAACTTGCTTAATGGTTTGGTAAGTGCTTGGAGATGGTGTTCATTGTTATTAAGCTTGGAAGGAAGAAGAGCAATCAAACTGCTTTATCAAGGGAATTTAGGGGCAAGTGCAAGCAAGGCACTTAATGAGAGCTGTTAAAACATCTTTCCCAAAGGCCTCCAAAAATCTAAACGGATGCAAGGCATCCATTTGGCGATGGCTGTTTGGTTCTTTTTTTTTTTTTTCATTATGGCTTGAAATGAAAGTCTGAAAGTTAAGATATCTTGAACTCTACAATTTATATTGAAAAATAAAATTAAAAAAAAAACCAAACCAAAACAAAAAAGCAAACAAACAAAAGAAAAAACAAAACAAACAAAAAAACCAAATAACAAAGCACAAAAAACAAAGCACAAAAAACAAAGCACAAAAAACAAAGCACAAAAAACAAAGCACAAAAAACAAAGCACAAAAAACAAAGCACAAAACAAAACAAAGAACAAAACAAAGAACAAAACAAAGAACAAAACAAAGAACAAAACAAAGAACAAAACAAAGAACAAAACA